>NC_041410.2:7020083-7320083 GCF_900747795.2 Erpetoichthys calabaricus | reverse complement strand
TGAATTGCTCGTTGTCGTTCTCCATTCATTCCCTGCCGCCTGCGTGTGCACAGAGCGGCGATTGTGGAGTCGGCCATTATGATCAGTGATGCATGGCTACGATTTGACTCCTTCCTGCAGGGCTGCTCGGTTAAAAGCACCGAGGAGGTCATACCCTAAGGGGTCAGACCAATTCCCTTCTGTCACACAGAGACACAGAGAAGTCCTTCAGATGCAGGCTGAGGCGGCCATGGGGGTCCATTTACATCTGCAAACAACCATTAAAACGGGGCTTTACCCCTAGAGCCACTCGCTCGTTTAGCTGTCTTAATGAATGTATGTGTGTGCGTGCCGTTTAATTTCCCTTTCTTTATTAAGTATAGTATTTATCCTGTAATATTTTAATTTTAAAGTGTGATGGGGTGTGTGTGTGGGGTGGGGGGGGCCCACTCACTTTCCTCATACGTAAAATGGCGTGACAATTGGGACAATAGAGAAGCTTACTATTCAAGTTCCCGTCCTTCTGCCCGTCTGTGCGTGTTTATAAAATTGCCAAAGGCTGGCTGGCCGCCTCCTCAAACAAAAGCACATCTCAAAGTTTAGGGAATAAACAGTGGCGCAAACCCTAAACAAAAAGTGGTTTTGCATGTCACCGTGCGCCCAGGCCTGGCCGGCGAGCCAGTTCCAAGTGTTATTGTGGGTATTTGTTATTCAAAGCGTGAATGATGAAGAGACGGACAAACCTGTATGCTCTCTATCTGCCCTGACAAAAGCCAGGGATTCAAATAACAGCTTTTCCTCCGGGGCAGAGCAAAAAAAAAAGTGACAGGGTGGGGGCTGGGTACAGTCGTCGGAAGAATTGGGGGACATTAAGCGAACCGAGATAAAGAATAAAAACCTCGCACGGAAACGATAAGACAGATCACCGAATGAGCGGAGAAGTTGAAAGAAGCACCTTGGAGTGGAGGGGGGGGGGGGGGGGGGGGGATTTCGATTACGTCAGTCCTTGAATAAGCAAATTAGATCTGACAAGCCGAGCTGGGCTCGAGGGGACAATCTCTTTGAAACCTTTTTGTAGGTTGACCAGGCCATAGCAAAGTAGAAGACAATTAAGATCTGAAAAAAAAATGTAAAAATGGCGATACTTGAGACTCCCTGATGAGTTTTTACTTTCAAAGCAGGAATTTCTGAGAGGGAAAGCCACCCACCCTACTAGAAGGTCCCATTTCAGAAGACGTCTCCCTGACTCTCTCGTCACACAGCCCCGGCGTCAAGAGTGTAAGAAACCTGACAGAGCCGAGGAGACCCTTCAGTCCATCGCACTTGACTGTTTAGTTTTATAGCTAAGCTGTCCCGATATCTCGTCCAGAAAGGTCGCCAAGGTTTCTTCTTCAACTTCCTGGCTCAATAGTTTTCTCCGGGTTCCCACAACGCTTCCCGGCTTCAGTCCTAAATGCACTTCCCCTTCATTTCCACTGAAGTCCTCGAGTTCGGGATTCACACTTAAGCTGACAGAACTCTGCAGCACCTACTTTATCAACTCCTGCCAATCAGATCCAATCAATACCTATGAGAATTCTGAAGACCTGGATTAGGTCCTCATGAAGTTCCCCCCTCAAGGCTTTTTCTCCTTAGTATCTATTGTAGGATGTAGCCGGGGCCCTTACCTGGCCGGGACGCCTCCACGCTGGAGCAAGCGTGCCCAGAGCATTACCTGCCCCTGGGTTGCAGAGGTGCCTCATGGGAGTTGGAGCTTGGTCCAGTCCTTTTGGAACCCGTAGGCACTGCCAGGAGGGTGTGCAGGTGGAGTGGCTGAGCCCTTATAGGTGGTTCTTCTGCCATACTTGGAAGTGCTGCCGGAAACGAGTAATCGAGCACCTGGAGCACTTCTGGTTTCCAGCAGGGCCACGGGTCAAAGTTCAACCCTCTTGGGGCCTGTGGCCACCACCCGGGGATGCATGGATATTTGCAGGGTCCTATATGGCAGCACTTTCACCACAAGAAGCTAGGTTGGCACCTAGAGTCCTTCCGGGTGCCCTATAAAAAGGGCCCAGTCTGCAGCATCCAACGGGCAAAGCCTGTTGTGGAGGACTGAAGATGAAGGGACTGTGTTGGTGATCGGTGCTCTGTGCTTTACCTTGTGCTGTGTGAGCGTCGGGGTTAGGGTGGCTGTATGTGTCTGGGCATCACAATATTAGTCAGTCAGTCAGTCATTTTCCAACCCGCTATATCCTGAGGGTCACGGGGGTCTGCTGGAGTCAATCCCAGTCAATAAAGGGCACAAGGCAGGAACAAACCCCAGGCAGGGCGCCAGCCCACCGCAGGGCACCCACACACCAGGGACAATTTAGGATCACCAATGCACCTAACGTGCTTGTCTTTGGACTGTGGAAGGAAACCGGAGCACCCGGAGGAAACCCACACAGACACGGGGAGAACACGCAGGGAGGACACGGGAAGTGAATCTAGGTCTCCTTACTGCGAGGCAGCAGCGCTACCCACTGCGCCACCGTGCCGCCCTATCACAACATATATATATATATATAACACTCTTCAATTCCACCCAGGAGGGTAAACGTTAACATTATTCAAAGTTATTGTCTGTTATACCTGCATTGTTATCACTCTTTAATTTAATATTGTTATTATCAGTATGCTGCTGCTGGAGTGGGCGGCACGGTGGCGCAGTGGGTAGCGCTGCTGCCTCGCAGTTGGGAGACCTGGGGACCCGGGTTCGCTTCCCGGGTCCTCCCTGTGTGGAGTTTGCATGTTCTCCCCGTGTCTGCGTGGGTTTCCTCCGGGCGCTCCGGTTTCCTCCCACAGTCCAAAGACATGCAGGTTAGGTGGATTGGCGATTCTAAATTGGCCCTAGTGTGTGCTTGGTGTGTGGGTGTGTTTGTGTGTATCCTGCGGTGGGTTGGCACCCTTCCCGGGATTAGTTCCTGCCTTGTGCCCTGTGTTGGCTGGGATTGGCTCCAGCAGACCCCCGTGACCCTGTGTTCGGATTCAGCGGGTTGGAAAATGGATGGATGTATGGATGCTGCTGGAGTATGGGAATTTCCCCTTGGGATTAATAAAGTATCTATATATATTTGTATTTATATATATATATATATATATATATATATATATATATATATATATATATATATATATATATATATATATATACAGTATATATATATATAAATATATAAATATATATATATATATATATATATATACACACACAGGGTGGTCCATAAGTTTCCACACATAGGAAAATAAACATTTTTTTATGAAAAAACATTTTCATTTATATAATATGCTCTACATGACTGCCATTGTTTTGAAAACACATTTCATTTTATTATAGGAACATCAAAACAAAGACAAATAGACTGAACAGCAGTTTCTGCCCTGTTGCTATTTAGGGCACTGAATGTCACCTCATCACCTCCAATGCAGCAGTGCAATAGATGACATCGTATGACAATAGTGTCCATGTGCAATTAAGGTCTTAGGTTGAATGTCTGTGTTCTACCTCATTTCTTCTTATCCTTTCTTACCCTTTTGTAATTATATTTATTTATATTTTGACACCGCAGGGACTGTTGATGTATTTGTTACAATGACAATAAAGAGATTCTGGTTCTGATTCAATACGTGTCCACCGCTGCTGATGAACACATACAGTTGTGCTTGAAAGTCTGTGAACCCTTTAGAATTTTCTAGATTTTTGCATAAATATGACCTAAAACATCATCAGATTTTCACTCAAGTCCTAAAAGTAGATAAAGAGAAACCAGTTAAACAAATAAGACAAAAATATTATACTTGGTCATTTATTTATTGAGGGCGGCACGGTGGTGCAGTGGTAGCGCTGCTGCCTCGCAGTTAGGAGGCCCGGATTCGCTTCCAGGGTCCACCCTGCGTGGAGTTTGCATGTTCTCCCCGTGTCTGCGTGGGTTTCCTCCCACACTTCAAAGACATGCAGGTTAGGTGGATTGGCGATTCTAAATTGGCCCGAGTGTGTGCTTGGTGTGTGGGTGTTTGTCCTGCGGTGGGCTGGCGATAGATAGATAGATAGATAGATAGATAGATAGATAGATAGATAGATAGATAGATAGATAGATAGATAGATAGAAGGCACTATATAATAGATAGATAGATAGATAGATAGATAGATAGATAGATAGATAGATAGATAGATAGATAGATAGATAGATAGATAGAAGGCACTATATAATAGATAGATAGATAGATAGATAGATAGATAGATAGATAGATAGATAGATAGATAGATAGATAGATAGATAGATAGATAGATAGATAGATAGAAGGCACTATATAATAGATAGATAGATAGATAGATAGATAGATAGATAGATAGATAGATAGATAGATAGATAGATAGATAGATAGATAGATAGATAGAAGGCACTATATAATAGATAGATAGATAGATAGATAGATAGATAGATAGATAGATAGATAGATAGATAGATAGATAGATAGATAGATAGATAGATAGAAGGCACTATATACTAGATAGATAGATAGATAGATAGATAGATAGATAGATAGATAGATAGATAGATAGATAGATAGATAGATAGATAGATAGATAGATGGCACTATATAATAGATAGATAGATAGATAGATAGATAGATAGATAGATAGATAGATAGATAGATAGATAGATAGATAGATAGATAGATAGATAGATAGAAGGCACTATATAATAGATAGATAGATAGATAGATAGATAGATAGATAGATAGATAGATAGATAGATAGATAGATAGATAGATAGAAGGCACTATATAATAGATAGATAGATAGATAGATAGATAGATAGATAGATAGATAGATAGATAGATAGATAGATAGATAGATAGATAGAAGGCACTATATAATAGATAGATAGATAGATAGATAGATAGATAGATAGATAGATAGATAGATAGATAGATAGAAGGCACTATATAATAGATAGATAGATAGATAGATAGATAGATAGATAGATAGATAGATAGATAGATAGATAGATAGATAGATAGATAGATAGATAGAAGGCACTATATACTAGATAGATAGATAGATAGATAGATAGATAGATAGATAGATAGATAGATAGATAGATAGATAGATAGATAGATAGATGGCACTATATAATAGATAGATAGATAGATAGATAGATAGATAGATAGATAGATAGATAGATAGATAGATAGATAGATAGATAGATAGATAGAAGGCACTATATAATAGATAGATAGATAGATAGATAGATAGATAGATAGATAGATAGATAGATAGATAGATAGATAGATAGATAGATAGATAGAAGGCACTATATAATAGATAGATAGATAGATAGATAGATAGATAGATAGATAGATAGATAGATAGATAGATAGATAGATAGATAGATAGATAGATAGAAGGCACTATATAATAGATAGATAGATAGATAGATAGATAGATAGATAGATAGATAGATAGATAGATAGATAGAAGGCACTATATACTAGATAGATAGATAGATAGATAGATAGATAGATAGATAGATAGATAGATAGATAGATAGATAGATAGAAGGCACTATATACTAGATAGATAGATAGATAGATAGATAGATAGATAGATAGATAGATAGATAGATAGATAGATAGATAGATGGCACTATATAATAGATAGATAGATAGATAGATAGATAGATAGATAGATAGATAGATAGATAGATAGATAGATAGATAGAAGGCACTATATAATAGATAGATAGATAGATAGATAGATAGATAGATAGATAGATAGATAGATAGATAGATAGATAGATAGAAGGCACTATATACTAGATAGATAGATAGATAGATAGATAGATAGATAGATAGATAGATAGATAGATAGATAGATAGATAGATAGATGGCACTATATAATAGATAGATAGATAGATAGATAGATAGATAGATAGATAGATAGATAGATAGAAGGCACTATATATAATAGATAGATAGATAGATAGATAGATAGATAGATAGATAGATAGATAGATAGATAGATAGATAGATAGATAGATAGATAGAAGGCACTATATACTAGATAGATAGATAGATAGATAGATAGATAGATAGATAGATAGATAGATAGATAGATAGATAGATAGATAGATAGATAGATAGATAGATGGCACTATATAATAGATAGATAGATAGATAGATAGATAGATAGATAGATAGATAGATAGATAGAAGGCACTATATAATAGATAGATAGATAGATAGATAGATAGATAGATAGATAGATAGATAGATAGATAGATAGATAGATAGATAGATAGATAGATAGATAGAAGGCACTATATAATAGATAGATAGATAGATAGATAGATAGATAGATAGATAGATAGATAGATAGATAGAAGGCACTATATAATAGACAGATAGATAGATAGATAGATAGATAGATAGATAGATAGATAGATAGATAGATAGAAGGCACTATATAATAGATAGATAGATAGATAGATAGATAGATAGATAGATAGATAGATAGATAGATAGATAGAAGGCACTATATAATAGATAGATAGATAGATAGATAGATAGATAGATAGATAGATAGATAGATAGATAGAAGGCACTATATAATAGATAGATAGATAGATAGATAGATAGATAGATAGATAGATAGATAGATAGATAGATAGATAGATAGATAGATAGAAGGCACTATATAATAGATAGATAGATAGATAGATAGATAGATAGATAGATAGATAGATAGATAGATAGATAGATAGATAGATAGATAGATAGATAGATAGATAGATAGATATTTTATTAATCCCAAGGGGAAATTCCCATACTCCAGCAGCAGCATACTGATAAAGAACAATATTAAATTAAAGTGTGATAACAATGCCGATAACAATGCAGGTATACAGACAGACAATAACTTTGTATAATTTTAACATTTACCCCCCCAGGTGGAATTGAAGAGTCGTATAGTGTGCACACATACATTGTGACAGATGGCCGGGGCTCTTGCCCAGCCGGGCCGCCCCTATAATGGAGGGTCCGGGGGAGTGAGCCTATCCAGACCATTTCCTCCCCCAGAGCACTAGAAGGCAGCACCCCCCCAATATACAGCAGTGCTACAGGTTTGCAGCATGGAAGCTCAGTCCTGCTGGGGGCCTATAGCCACTGCCAGGGGGGCGTCTGGAGAGCTGCTGAGCCCTTGTTTGCAGCACTTCTGTCACACCTGGAAGAAGGTCACCAAGCACCTGGCGCACTTCCGGGCGCCTTATAAAAGAAGGATAAGAGTCAGGCGGGAGAAGATGAAGCTCACCAGGAGGAGTGAAGGAAAAGAGAAAGAAGAAGAGAAGGATGTGGTGCTCGACCTGCGTATGACATTAATCTGTATCCAGCCCTACATGTAGGCCCTCCAACCTGCAGGGAAAAACCTGGGGGTTGGTGGCACAATTGGCACTCCAGTCACCATTAAAAACCTCACAATCCATCTGAACTAGTGTGGTGCTGAGGGGTCACCAGTGGTATTGCTGCACTCGGGTCCTAACTTGGGGTCCCGAGTTAGTTTGTCATGTGGCAATGCGCTCTATCAGTGTGTGCTCCTAACCTCCGTCTCTCTCTGAGTTTCGTGTCTCGGTGACTGCACTGTGCCGGCGGGCACATAAGAGGAAGTGAACTCCACAAGAATAAACAGAATTAAACATTCGGACCCTGGTGTCCTCTACAAAGAATACCCGCCGCCGCCACTGCTGGGATGTTCTTGTGGACACTTGTGATGTTCTTTTCCGTGTCATGCTCAAATGATGGATTGGAAGTTACTTGGGTGGGTGGGGGTGGGGGGTTTGGGGGGGGTCATACATTATTTAGCACCCCTTATAAATATTCAGCGTCTCCACACAATCTAATAAACAGACTTCTTCCAAGGCCACATGAGAATTAAATATGGAAGACCCGGCAGCCCTTGGGGATCTGCGCCACGACGCGGTACCGCTGACCTGGTTTCTGCCACGAGGGGCTTCGGCGTTCTTATTACCAAAGAGGGGGAAGCAGATGGAAATTAAAAAAAAAACAAAAAAACAAAATGCTAAAAGATAAAATGCAGTTAAGAAGCCGCCTAAAAAACGCTTTTCCACAAAGCCACTGGCGTCTTTCAATTTTGTGCTAAGATTTCCGCCATCCTTGATGTCTTTTTGCTCCCCGATTTTTAACAATTCACTTCCAACACGACGTAAAAATGTAAATCACCCTCACCATTCCAAATCTACAGAAGGCAAATTATGGCAGGGCACTGGGAAGAAGGCTGGCGTCAGTCCTGACCAGGCTGCCAATCCATTACTCTGCCTGCTGTCACACACACACACAGCTGATTTTAACACAAGCCCACTTACTCCAGTTTAGGGTCCCGGGGGGCCGAAACACTATCCTGACAGCACCAGGGGCAAATCAGTAGCCAATCCTGGCAAAGGACACCAGTTCACCACAGTGCACACTCACAACTCCCTCCTACTGTGCCCATTCCAGATGCCCAATAACGTAACCCGCACATGCTTGAATATGGGAGGACGTCCAGTACAAGTAGACACAGTGGGCTCCCCTGATCTCAAATGCACAATAAACTTTACACAGTGCCCTCCACGCTGGCAGTGGGGTCTAGTGGTTAAGGCTTTGGACTTGAAATCCCACTGCTGACACCAGTGTGCCATCATTAGCAACTCACTTCATCAAATGGAAAAAACAAAAAACCACAAAACAAATGGATCCAGTTGTGTCTCTTAAATGTTGTAAGTCGCTTTGGATGAAGAGATCAGCGGAATGAGTGCAAAGGCACACTGGGGAGCAACTGGGGTCACTGGTGCTGTGCCCATAATGCTACAATTAACGTGCTGGCACATAAAGTGGCATGTGGTGAGCGCACAATGAGTAAGTAGTGATATGGTGCAGCCTGCGACCTTTTACCTTTCTAAAGTGGGTGGCACAGGGGAATTATGGGTAGCACTCTATAGAGCTTATACATTCGTGCCCGCCCCATTCCCCCCACTTGACATGAAACTGGTCAGGTTAACTGGCAGTGAGTGTGAGTGAGGACTACGATGGACCAGCGGGCTGCCCCCAGGCTATCTGCTGCCTGGATTGGCTCCGGCCCCCAGTGACCCTGAAATAGGCTAAGTGGAACTTTCCACAGCAAAGGCAATCCCAGAATTCCTTACCGGGGTGGGACATTTGTTTCCACGTATACATAGCCGAGGCCAAAACGTTTCCATCCACCTCAGCTAAAGACTTCACGTCTCACAACTTCACACATGCTATGCCAACTGATGTTCCCAGTGTCGAGTCTTTTGGGGTCTCTCCGTTATTTCTACAAGTGGTGATGTCACAGCAAAGGGACACATTGATTTATTAGATCGGATTCTCAGTGGGTCACGAGTGTCCACACACCCAGTGGAACGTCTGGTTAAACCAGCCTGGAAGATTCCAGAAATTCATGTCATGACTTCTAGAAGCCTCTGATTGGCCAATCATCTTAATTGAGTTAATGGGCGGAGCACCTGTGGCCATATTAAGCAGGGGTCCTGGAGGGCTGCTTTTCTTAAATGGTCACCAGTTTTTGTGCCTACTTATCTCCTGTTCCTTTCACGGACTCTGTGTGGATCATGAAGACGGGACAAAGGAGGGGCGAATGAGGTTTGTTAAAAAAAATTAAAAAGTTCAACTTGGACCCCAAACCAACAACAAAGAAACTGGTGAAGGAGCATCAAAGGATCAACATTCACCATTAAGAAAGTCCTGAGTGGCTGGCGTTGCCAGTAAAGAGCCCCCCCAACATCCAAGGCCAATCGGTGGTGATCACCAGGAGGAAGACCTTGGAAGAAGGAAACAAAAATGGAACTGCTTGGTCATAATGGTCACCACCACGTATGGAGGAGGAAGGGTGAGGGCTTTTCAACACCATGGGGGTGACATGACAGCAGCATATTATGGGGGGTAAAAGGGACAGGGGGCACTTCAGATAATACGTGGCATGATGAGGAAGGAGGATTATCTAGAAATTCTGAAGCAACACCACAAGAAATCGGCCAGAAAGGTAACACCGGGATTCAAACTGGTCTTCCAGCAAGAAGACAGCGATGCCACGCAGACCTCCAAAATGGCTTATTGAAAGACGTATCGAAGTGGCCATCATAACGCCTTGACCTGAACCCAATGGAGAATCTGTATGTCAGTGTCCGAGCAAGGAGGTCCACAAACCTAAGTGACTTACAACAGTCCCGTCTGGAGGAACGGGCACCAAGTCTTGGCACGCATCACGAGAAGCTTCTGGAAGGCGACCTTGGGCATCCGATTCAAGTGAAGTCATTAAAAGGCCACCACAGACTGACATGGAAAGCTGAACTAGAAAATAAAGAGCAACGTCAATCCAACGAACTCTTAGCGATTATTGCGACTTGACCAGTAACCCCGATGGGCTTCACACAGGAAACATACGGGCACATCACACGTGGACTTGTGAAAGTCTTTAGCCGAGGTGGATGGAAACTTTGGTCCGCAACTCAGGGCCATCTTAACAGCATTACAGGCCCCCCCGGGGTAAGGCAGTGCACTGGTGGCCCCACCTACACAACCACTCAGCAAGTCACAACATACATATATTAGCATGGGAGCCCCCCCTGGGCAAGTGTCCAGCCCGGCATGCCCATGCGTAAAGACGGCCCTGCCTCAAGTGCCTAACACACCCAGATCAGTCCCAACACTCAAACCACTGAGAGGTGAAGCGAGTGACATGGATGATCTCATCACGTTGGCACCTGTCAGGAGGGTGGCATATGTTAGGCAGCACGTGAAGTGCCAGGTTTGCAAGGTGATGCGTTGGCAGCCAAGTGTAAGGATCTGAGCGACTTGGACAAGGGCCACCTTGTGATGGGCTTCGACGACTGGGTCACAGGATCTCCAGAACGGCAGGTCTCATGGTATGCAGTGGTCAGTGCCTACCAAAAGTGGTCCGCGAAAGGACAACCTGTGAACCTGTGACAACCTGTGAACCTGTGACGGGGTTATGGGCACCCCGAGGAGAGAAGGATAACCCGTCTGATCCGATCCCACAGAAGAGCTATGGTAGCACAAATGGCTGAAAAACTCAATGCCCGCCGTTTGAGAAAGGCGTCACAGGCAGGTCAGGGGGCTCATGCTGACCCCTGTCCACCTACAATGGGCATGGAGCAATGGAAGAAGGTGGCCTGGTCTGATGACTCTAGTTTTCTTTTAGTTCATGTGGACATCCAGGTGCGCATCCATCACAAGAGATGGCAGCAGGATGCATTATGGGAAAAAAGGCAAGATGGCAGAGGCAGGGTGATGCTCTGGGCAAAGTTCTGCTGGGGAAACCCTGGGTCCAGGCCTTCACGTGGATGCTACTTTAACTTGTACCACCTACCTAAAGACTTTTGCAGACCACCTACACCCCTTTCATGCCCACGGTAGTGCCCTGATAGCAGCTGTTTCAGCAGGATAATGCGCCAGAGCCACAGTGAGGAATGGTTTGAGGAACACGACAAGGAGGTCAAGGGGGATGACGTGACCTCCAAATCTTATGGGATGGGCTGCGATCCACAGAGGTTCCACCTCACAACTTACACTCTGCTGACACCTTTGTGGGGGGGGTCCATGTCTCGAAGGGTCAGCACGAGGGGCACCTGCAGGTGGTTTGAAAGTGGTGGCTGATTGGTTCATGCTCAGTATGAGCTCTTATGATTGGCTGCTCCTATAGAAGGATATGCTGGAAAATTGTGGATTCTCTCTGGAAAATATGCACACTAAAGCTCTCTGGGGAGATGTTCACCATAAAACGTTCCCACACGGACAAACGTGAAAGGCACTATATAAAAAAAAAAAAAATAAAACCAAGTGAACGACTTCCCTACCGCTTGAGGACAATGACAGGAGGCTGAGGGACAAAGTCTCTTCAATGGCCACCACTGATCTGTGAAGGTCTCCATTTCCCAACCTACACTGAGACACTCGTCATGTGTGCGCACATTGAGACCTGGCATGCCTGGCTAATCCATTTTCTGGAACGACTGGATACCCAAGGCCTGTCAGACGCCGGGAGCAGCCCACTGCGAGCTTTACGAGGCGGCGCAAAGACATGTTTAGTTTCGTAATGCCCTGCAGAAACGCTGCTACCTTGCGCAGCCCGAGCGAAACTCAAACTGGTCTAACCGGGGCCGAGCGGTCGCCCACATTGCGGGCTCATTCCAACCCACTTGGAAAAAACTAAAATAAATAAATAACTGCAAAAAAAAACACATCATTAAAACAAGGAAACAAAGCAAACCACCCTGTGGAAAGTCAAAGGCAGGAAAAGCACCTGCCCGTCGAGCCATCCAGGGGGTGGGCACACAGGTTAACGAGGACATAACTGGCACCGCAGGGCATTTCAAAAACACAGCAAAGAGAGAACAACTTGAACTGTCCTCTGAGGAGGAAAAAAAGCAAAACGATCACAGCTGAAAAGAAGACCACCTTCTGAGAGCCCCACCTTCTCGGACCACCCTCTGGGCACCCCTGCTTTTTATGGAAAGACCACACTATTACACTGTAGCATCAGCTTGTACTTTTCAGATGTGTCAGCCGCGGACTGTGGGCTACCAGGCTTGCGCAATCCACGCCCCCCAAGCGAGCCCCCCATATCTCAAGTGAATCAGGGGGCAACACTGGGATAAGTTCTGACAAATACGCTCCATACGTTAGAAGCTTCACTTTTGCTTTTACAAAACCTGCTACTCTGGTGCTCTGCCACTGTCACTCTTTAAATAGTCCGTCCGTCCGTCCATCCGTCTTCTACCACTTCACTCATTCAGGTCACAGGGGACCCCCTCCATGAATCTTCAGCTTATAATGGTGGAGGGGTTTGTGCGTCCCGACGATCTTAGGAGCCGCACCCCTCGTAGGGTCACCCAAGCCAAACCGGTCCTAGACTAAGTGCGGCTCACATGACCTTCATGACAAGAATTATCAAGGACCCCCGTAACCAGGCACCACACCTGGTGGGAGGCCTTTACCCACGGGGTCCAGTTGGGAACAGCCCAAGAGAGCCCACCATAAGGGTCTGGTGCTTTATGCTTTGGGCAGCAGTGCCCTGGATGGGTTGATCCCCGCATGCTGAAACTCACTCTACAGCAGGGGGGCTTCGTAAACTTTGTCTTCTCACGACCCAATCTTGCCTTTGAAACCCAGATTAGGGGGGCGAGTTCCCCTTGGAAAATCACCACCGACAGTCACAGCAGGGGGCAGGGTGTCCACTTGGGAGAATCCTCATCACCGCTGATAGTAATGGTGGGGGGGGGGTACTGCCACCAACATCATGGCAGAGCAAAGGTGATGGCTTAAACTTCACAAACCGCACACGGCCCACGGACATTAAACGCGGCAGTGAATTGCAACCCGACAGCGGCAGCTCACAACGTCCTGCATGTTGATCAGCACAAGGAAAAATACGGACCCTCTGATGACCCACCCACCACCGGACAGAAAAAGGCGAGCTAAAACGTGATGGTCCGTGACAGGGAACACCAAGTCAGAACATTCAACTGAATTTACTGGTGGGCCTTTAGACCCCTATGACCAGTTCATAGCTGGAAACACAGGTTAGAACATTCAGCTGAAATTACTGGTGGGCCTTTAGACCCCCTCTCTCAATTCATAGCTGGAAACACCAAGTCAGAACATTCAACTGAATTTATTGGTGGGGCTTTAGACCCCCTCACTCAATCCATGACTAGCAACACCCTGTTAGAACATTCAACTCAATTTATTGGTGAGGCATTTAGGCCCACCTGATCAATCCATAACTGGTAACATCAAGTTAGAACATTCAACTGATTTAAGTAGTGGGTGGGCCTTTAGAGCCCCCTACTCAATCCTTGACTGGTAACATCAAGTTAGAACATTCAGCTGAATTTACTGGTGGGCCTTCAGACCACCTACCTAATCCATAACAGGAAGCACTGGGTTAGAACATTCAGCTGAATTTACTGGTGGGCCTTTAGACCCCCCCGCTCAATCCATAGCTGGAAACACCGGGTCAGAACATTCAACTGATTTTACCGGTGGGGCTTTCCAACCTCCCACTCAATCCATGACTGGAAACACCCGGTCACACCACTGAACTGATTTTAGTGGTGGGGCCTTGAGACCCCCGCCACACCCCCTAACCCCCCCCCCACTCTTCTCTACATTAGTTTAGTTCACACGGTTCTCTTACGTTCTTTCTTTTACATTCATGTTTCACACCAAGCTCACTCTGCTTAGGTGACTCACTTCAGGCTTCCCACTGAGTCAGCGCCAGGATCTGAGCCTGCTACTTTATGGTCTGGTGACATTTGCCTTGGCAAGGGGCAGAAACAGGCGCGGTGCCAGTATAGGGCCCAGGTAGGCCTTTGCCCACCCACTTTTCGCAGTGAATTTTGTAGCTTAGCTTTTCAATTATATTTGAGTAGCCTAAACTGCATAGATTTTAACACACATCTACCTTGATTAAAATATCAAATAATCATAAAGTTACGCAGCAAACCTAACACTGCTAACTTTATCACTGTAAGTAAATTGAACTCTTAAAGTTTGTAGGAAGCACACATATGCATAGCAATTTTATGGCGTACATCTACATAACAAGGGCAAGGAAAAAAGATTAACAGTAACAGCCAATCACAGGCACCTCAAATTTGTGACATTAACAGGAGGCGACCAATCAGCAGCTTGCTGGATTTACTAGTCGGGGTCAGAGTCGTTGGACAGAAAAGCGAATAAGGCAAGACGTGTGAACAATACAGAAAAAACAAAAGGCAAACGTCTAGGTGTGATTAGCGATAGAAACAACCAGAAGTGCAAAACACACCAGAGCCTGATGGTGCCACGGAAAATTTAAAGCCCACCGCTGGCTGTGCGGACTTTATTGATGGGTTTAAATCAACACCCCTAAGAAGAAGAAGAAAAAAAATAACTGAGCGCCATTATGAGCAACGACACACACACATCCTCTGAGTGACACCCCGGCACTGAGGACTTTCAGCCAACAAATCCTTCAGCCAAAATGAATGCCATGGGGGCTCCTTTACAACAACGGCAATACGCCTGTATAGCGCCTCACAGGGACCACTCTCATCTTCAGTCGAGTCAGAGGTCTCTTCTTCTTTAGTTGTTTGTGTGTGCTTGAGGAGGGATGCTGTTGTTACAATTTTTGAGCTTCTGTACAAGCTAAATTTCTTCTTGCAATAAAAAAAAATATTATATAGTGCCTTTCATATCTGTCCATACATCCAATATAATGCCTTTTGTATTTATTTATTATATATTGCTTGTCATCTGTCTATCTAATATATAGTGTCTTTCATATCTACCCATCTATTTATTAGATAGTGCCTTTCATATGTATTATTATATAGTGCCTTTCATATGTAATTATTAGATAATGTCTTTCATATTTATTTATTATATAGTGCTTTTCATATCTATTATTATATAGTGCCTTTCATATCTGTCCATACATCCAATATAATGCCTTTTGTATCTATTTATTATATATTGCTTGTCATCTGTCTATCTAATATAGTGTCTTTCATATCTACCCATCTATTTATTAGATAGTGCCTTTCATATGTAATTATTAGATAATGTCTTTCATATGTATTTATTACATAGTGCTTTTTATATCTATTTATTAGATAGTGCCTTTCATATGTATTATTATATAGTGCCTTTCATATGTAATTATTAGATAATGTCTTTCATATGTATTTATTATATAGTGCTTTTTATATCTATTTATTAGATAGTGCCTTTCATATCTATTATTATATAGTGCCTTTCATATGTAATTATTAGATAATGTCTTTCATATTTATTTATTATATAGTGCTTTTTATATCTAGTTATTAGATAGTGCCTTTCATATGTATTATTATATAGTGCCTTTCATATGTAATTATTAGATAATGTCTTTCATATTTATTTATTATATAGTGCTTTTTATATCTATTTATTAGATAGTGCCTTTCATATCTATTATTATATAGTGCCTTTCATATGTAATTATTAGATAATGTCTTTCATATGTATTTATTATATAGTGCTTTTTATATCTATTTATTAGATAGTGCCTTTCATATGTATTATTATATAGTGCCTTTCATATGTAATTATTAGATAATGTCTTTCATATGTATTTATTATATAGTGCTTTTTATATCTAGTTATTAGATAGTGCCTTTCATATGTATTATTATATAGTGCCTTTCATATGTAATTATTAGATAATGTCTTTCATATTTATTTATTATATAGTGCTTTTTATATCTATTTATTAGATAGTGCCTTTCATATCTATTATTATATAGTGCCTTTCATATGTAATTATTAGATAATGTCTTTCATATGTATTTATTATATAGTGCTTTTTATATCTATTTATTAGATAGTGCCTTTCTTATGTATTATTATATAGTGCCTTTCATATGTAATTATTAGATAATGTCTTTCATATGTATTTATTATATAGTGCTTTTTATATCTATTTATTAGATAGTGCCTTTCATATCTATTATTATATAGTGCCTTTCATATGTAATTATTAGATAGTGCCTTTCTTATCTATCTATTCATCCATCTAACATATAATGCCTATCATATCTATCTTATTAATATATAGTGCCTTTCTAATCTATCCATCTACGTAATATATAGTGCCCTTCACTTTAGTCTATTTAATATTTAGTGCCTGTCATGCATATGTAATGCCTTTCACTGTCTATGTATTGCATGGCGTAGCATTCCCAAAGCAGTTTAATCCACCTCAGGGTCAAGGGAGGCTGAAGGCTGTCCTGGCAGCACTGGGCACCACCCCAAACAAGGTGCCAGCCCATTGCCATGCCCACACTCCCACAAGGCCAATTTGGAATGTCTAAGTCTAATTCTTATTTTTACTATTTGTATTTCTGATTATTTGGCGGATGCCCTCTTTAAGGCGACTTACAACATTCTTGCGAGATCCACTTGGCTACATTTCTTTTGTCTTTCCAACTGGAGCTCAGGCAGGCTCTCAGGGTCACACAAAGCGCCAGGAGCCTTGGGGCCTGAAGAGTAACCAAAGCCCAACTCCAAACCACTGCTGCCCACTATGTTGCAGGACCTGGCCCTTCATTCAAGTGTTTCAGCTCTCGCTACTCCATACGTATGAAGCCCCGACAGCAAAACAATTCTTAAGACCAGGTGCCTGACGCATGTGATGACCACTCCAGATAAACCCTGAGGCCAACAACGTGCCGCTCCACACCACATAAGGAGCAGGCATCAGCAGCCCGAGTCTGCCTGGCACCGGACAGGCCCACCTCTGCCCATACCGGCTCTGCAGGCGCACGCCCGGGAGTGGATGTGCCCGGGAGAGGATGTGCGTGTGCCTGCTGTTTCTCAAACGAAACGCTTTTTGGCCCCGGGCTGGGGGAGCACCGACGGCTGTCATAACAGTCAACAGAAGCTCTGTTTATGGCCGCATGTGGGATGGCCGTCGACCGAGAACATTGGTGTTCAGCAAACACAGCCACCCCGGCTGCCATCTGTGTTTACACCCGGGCCCCGCACTGCCCTGTGATCACAGCATAACAAGCTCATCAAGCTGCATAGCAGACCCACCTCTGACGGACCCTCGGGGTTACAAAGCAATGACTAACCACCAGAACATGGAGGGCTGGAATGGACGGAAGGGGGCTGGGACTTGATTGAGTCATTCAGTTGCTAAGAGCTGCATGAATCGCCATTGAGTTTAGGATTCGCCAACCCTTACACCATTAACCCCCCCCATAAGGGGCTGAGCAAACAGAGCCTATCCCCCTGCTGGGAGTGGGTCATGGCCGGATAAGCAAGCCTGGCTTTGAAGAGGCCCCCCCAATCCAGCTTCATGTTACTCAAGAGCAAACGGCAAACACGGACCCCAAACACCCCCCCCCCCCCACCCAAATGTTAATGTACACTTTTTTCCAAATCAGCCAAAATATTAAATAAAAAAAAAAGAAATTCAGAGACTCACCGACTTGGAGAACCCGCTCCACGGATCCGGACGTCTCCAGCAGTTTGAGCCCCCTCTGGAACGGCACGCCTCCATCCCGGTCCGCCTCAGGGCCTTGGCAGCTGAGGGACGAGTACATGCAAATTTCCCGTTCATTGCGTGGGAACGACCAGAAGATGATGCGTTTCTGGACGGGCTCGGGGATGCGAGAGAAGCGCTCCTCCACCTGGGGTTGGGGGAAAGGGGGCAAAGAACAGTCAGCTTCTTCAACATCATCAGAGACCACCACACCACACCACCCACCCAACCAACCCTTATCACCCCAGGGGTACAAGAGACCCTCATTAAAGAAAACAACATTTTTGGACTGCAGGTGGCGGAGCAGTTAGCGCCACAGTCTGGGACTGGAGTTTAAATGGAGGATTAGCCACTGGGCTGGAGGTGCTGCTGGGAGTTGGATAATTTATGATATTGTGGCCAAGTCCTCAATTTGAAGGAGCTTACAGTAGAAGACCAGAAGACAGTGGAATAAGAGCAAAGCAATGAAAGCAAAGATGGACCAAGAGATTTGTCTTTCATACTGTAAGCCTGAAGCAGCACATCCAAGTAAGGAGGGGTGTGGGTGGTCCCCCATGAATACTCCAGCGCATTCCAAGCAAGGAGGGTGTGGGTGGTCCCCCATGAATCCACCAGCGCATCAAAGCCAGGAGGGGTGTGGGTGGTCCCCCATGAATCCACCAGCGCATCAAAGCCAGGAGGGGTGTGGGTGGTCCCCCATGAATCCACCAGCGCATCAAAGCCAGGAGGGGTGTGGGTGGTCCCCCATGAATCCACCAGTGCATTCCAAGATGGTGGTAAGACCAGCAGTGATATCTGGAGCCAAGATGGGGACAATCAAGGCAGCGCAGCAGGAGAAGTCAGAGGTGACAGAAATGAGAAGGTGGAGATGGATGTGTGACAGAATAAGAAATGAGACCCTCAGAGGTACAACAGAACTGGGAGGGATGGCTAAGAACGTACAGGAACAGAGTCTGAAATGGTGTGGACATTCAATAAGGAGAGACGATGAAGATGTGGGCTAAAGAGTGATGGACAGGGGGAAGATGATGGAGGAGGATAAAGTAGAAGATGATCTGAAGGAGAAGGTCCTGACTGGTGAGGAGGTGCTGAGCTGAGCTGCGTGGAAAAGAGTCATCGGGCACATGGACCCCACATAGAAAAGGAAAATGATGAAGAAGAGGAGGAAGAAGGCTTCCTTCAAGACTTTGGTGTCACCACATCTTTCAAACAGTTTAAAAGTGGAAGACCAACAGAAAGAGCACTTGTTGGTTTTTATTGAAGCCTTTTTCAAAATCGTAACATTGGAGGAAGAACTGAACACAAAGACGAGGCTGTCCTGGGGGGTGTTGGGGGGCAAGCTGATCCTTATAGGGAATGCCAAAAATCCACCCAAACGTACCAACTGGAGTAGCCACACAAATACAACACTCATAAGGAACTGAACAGACACATTGCTGGTGCCAAGCCGCGAGCCTTCTAATCTGCTTAAAACTCAGAGGTGTGTGAAAAAGTAAGTGCACCCCTGGAAACACTGGAGTATGAACAGGCATAAAATAGAATGTGTTTTAAAAGGCATCAAATTGTATTTAAGGCTGCCCCCTCAGTTTATACTCATTAAATATTAAATCTTTACCAATTCCAGTTTGGGGCAGGTTATGAACCCCAAAATCTGCCATAACGCGGTAGCTTTAGAATTCATGAATAATTAAACTGACATTAACAATCGCTAAAATATCTTTTGAGTCAGATCAGAGTCACAAAAAAAGTCAAAAGCCTGCTCTGCAATCAACAGGCGGGTGAAATGGAACAAAAGACACTTGTGTCACTGGCATGTGTGCCTGAGGAGCGTAGGAGGGTGCGGGCATCAAGTCCTGGCATCACACCAAAGCTCCAGGCTCTCTGTCGTCTGTACAAGTGAGACGACTAAAGCAGAACCCCAAGGCAAAACCAAAACAGGCCGGCGTGATTGAGAAAGGGTGGCCCTCGTATTTGTGTGTGTACACTACAATGGGGGGGGGCAAGTAATTGGGGGCTTTCAGAAAACAGTCAATAATAAAAAAAAAAAAAACAAGAATACAATACGGAGGGCTGAAAATGGGAAACGGGGGGGCACTCAACTGCACAAATGTGCTGTCATCCAAGGTAACTTACAAGTCACACAGGGCTAGAACACAAATGCTGTTTGGGGGGACAGCAAACAAAAGACCACCTGGTGTGTAAACCTTCAATGTCAACTCCGCTCTCAGAGGACTCAACTGGGCTTCTTGTAAATGTTATTTTATTCAATTACGTTATTGATTTGTACTCAGCTATTTGACCTAACGATGAGAGTAGCTGGCGGTTTAAAGCAGAACACTAAACCATATACTGGACAGACAGACAGACAGACAGACAGACAGACAGACAGACAGACAGACAGACAGACAGACAGACAGACAGACAGACAGATAGATAGATAGATAGATAGATAGATAGATAGATAGATAGATAGATAGATAGACAGGTGAAAGGCACTATATGATAGATAGATAGATAGATAGATAGATAGATAGATAGATAGATAGATAGATAGATAGATAGATAGATAGATAGATAGATAGATAGATATGAAAGGCACTATATGATAGATAGATAGATAGATAGATAGATAGATAGATAGATAGATAGATAGATAGATAGATAGATAGATAGATAGATAGATAGATATGTGAAAGGCACTATATAATTGACCTAATTATGAGATTATCTGGCACCTTTAAGTAAAATCCTAAACTGCTTGTATTATCTACAGTACATCAATAAAATTATAACTTGCTTGATTGTTCACCAATCACACAAAAATAGCCAGACCAATTTTCACAAAATGTTGCATATGTATTGCTGTTGGTCCATCTTAAAAATATAGGCTATATGCCATATTAGGGAGAGGAGTTTTAATGCAAGGGGGAAACCCAAAACTCAGCACCAATGCAAGGACTACAGTTCCCATGAGGCAGCAGAAAAGCTTTGAGGCTAATGGGAGGTCACAGTGCACAAAGTTTTGTACCAGCCGAAGGGAGATCTTATCAAAGACACACATCTACTGTTTGTTTTCTTCTGAAATAATCTGGACAACAATTTAATTTTCTCACTGGATTACAGCTTTGGCCTAACAGTGCATCTTTTTTTCTTGTCATTGGTTGTTCTCAGCCATGTTTAATTTCCAAATGACAGCTTTTTCATATTTATTTATACCCGGGAAATGCTAGGTAGTTTGGCTAGTATACCAGACACAGGTGATATTTGTGTGCATATAAACTGCATGACAGACAGACAGACAGACAGACAGACAGACAGACAGACAGATAGATAGATAGATAGATAGATAGATAGATAGATAGATAGATAGATAGATAGATAGATAGATAGATAGATAGATAGATGCTGCATGTCAAATCTGAACAGCGGCCCCATTGCATTGCAGCTGGGGCCCGGGCACTGCACCATAAGGTGGGCCGCTGATCTTTCTCAAATGGTCCGCCACTCTTTCAGGTGAGCCCCTGTACTTTACTGCGGTGGGCTCCAACTATTTGCTCCCTTTCTGGGGTTACTTTGAGGTTGCATACAAAAGCTGTTGCTCCCACATTGTAATGCTGTCTGAGGGGTTAGTGCTGCTGTCTCCTCACACCAGGGACACCCCCCCCCCCCCCCCACACACACACACATTTCTGTTTCATCCCTTGACTCTGTGAACATTCACTGCCTCACATTCAGAACATAACACAAGTTTCTCAGATGCACTTAATTGAATTCAGGAGTGAGAGCTCCACTCTGAACATCGAGAGCAGGGAGGGTCCGCACTGGCTTGGTTGTCAAAAGTCTTCTCATTATTCTTAAAGCCTGAAAACTGAGTCCTAGTGTGCACAAAAATAAAAAATCACAACACAACATTCACAAATGCCCACTTCAGGGCTGTGGGGGAACATGCAGCATACACTGGGCAGCACGGGGCACAGAGCAGGAACTGACTCTGCTCAGGGTGCCACCACACAGACAGACACAGACACGTGCACTTATTCCACATGAATTTGCTTCTTCCACGTTGATTAAGTGAATATTAGATTTTTCATGCTTGTATGGTTGAACAGGCAAGTGAGTGCATTACAGTTTATCACCTTAGACTTGGGAGGACACATCTGGAGGGGAAGATTCAAAGACGTCGCTTTATTAACACGTTACGGTCTGTTTGCTGCACTGCGTCTTCATGAGTTTAGAAAGCATTATGTCACGGCATAGATAGACAGACAGACTGTAGTGTAGTAGGCAGGATAAGATAGATAGATAGATAGATAGATAGATAGATAGATAGATAGATAGATAGATAGATAGATAGATAGATAGATAGATAGATAGATAGATAGATAGATAGATACCCCTTTAAACTCTTTGTCCATTATTCCACACATTAAAATTAAACAGGATGATTTAAATCTGACCTCATTAAAGCCTTCAATAGTAGTAAACACTTCTAATTTTCTGCAAATATTTAAAGCTCACATATGCATTTTTAGCTGTTTGTTAAGAATGAAGCACAGCACCTCCTTCACTCCTCACACTTTTTCAACTTCTGCACTATTACACAAGGCTTTCTAATTTTACTATTGACGCAACATTCACTTTGAAAATGAAGATCACATCATCCGCCACCACACCAGCTTGTTTGTTATTGTGACTTTTTAAAATAACTAACTTCACTTGGTCAAATCAGTAATGTAAAGGTTTGAATTTTGATTCAGATCTTGTGGTATATTTCATAAAAAACATTTTAACAAAATCTGCAAAATTAATTATGATAAAAAATTGCAATCTTGTACGATGCACACAGAGTGTAATAGGCACTATATAATATACACATATCTGAAAGATGGTATATAATAGATATTAAAATCACTATGATAGATAGATAGATAGATAGATAGATAGATAGATAGATAGATAGATAGATAGATATGAAAGGCACTATATAATAGATAGATAGATAGATAGATATAGATAGATATGAAAGGCACTATATAATAGATAGATAGATATAGATAGATATAAAAGGCACTATATAATAGATAGATATGAAAGGCACTATATAATAGATAGATAGATATAGATAGATAGATATGAAAGGCACTATATAATAGATAGATATAGATAGATATGAAAGGCACTATATAATAGATAGATAGATATAGATAGATATAAAAGGCACTATATAATAGATAGATATGAAAGGCACTATATAATAGATAGATAGATATAGATAGATAGATATGAAAGGCACTATATAATAGATAGATATAGATAGATATGAAAGGCACTATATAATAGATAGATAGATATAGATAGATATGAAAGGCACTATATAATAGATAGATAGATAGATAGATAGATAGATAGATAGATAGATAGATATGAAAGGCACTATATAATAGATAGATAGATAGATAGATAGATAGATAGATAGATAGATAGATAGATAGATAGATATGAAAGGCACTATATAATAGATAGATAGAGATAGATATGAAAGGCACTATATAATTAATAGACGCGTGTCAGAGGCGCTATATGATAGACACACACACTGACTCAGTCGACCCCTCTAGTCCCATTTCAACACAACTCGCTTTCTCGGCTCACACCCAGCTTCGTGTTTCCTTCCCACTGAAGACCCCCCAGTTCGCGATTTCTTTTAATGTCGCATATTCTCTTAACTGTGAAATCGGGCAGTATTTTGTTTTGTTTTTTATTTTGTTTGTTTGTTTTTTTAACAAGTTCTATTTTACAGCGTTTCCACTGTAGGATGCCCGAGCTGTCATCAGTCAATGCCCCCCCTCCACCCCCTTGCCTTCCAGGCCAGGGGGCAGCTCAAAGCCCGTGGGCACTTTACAGCACACTGGTGAGCGGCGCGAGTTCGGGTTTCACTGAAGACCATCTGCCAGTTTAAAACATGCGTGGCGCTCACTTGAGCGTGACATCGTCCTGAAAATGGAGTGCAAATGAAGTGAGACGCGGATGACCCAATTTGGTGTTTCTTCTTTCTTTCTCTTTTTTTTTCAAAAGGAAAGATTTCGACGGCGGATTCCAAAGGTCACTACCGCACCGCACCGCGCCCCACCAGTTTTGACAGAAAATCTCATCTCTTTGCCTCTCATTTTTGTTTTTTTTTTCCTTTTTTTAAGACCTTATACATTTCCCCTTTTTTCCTTTTGTAAATAAATTCAAAGCCTAACTGAGAAAAACAAACTCTACACACACAAGCGCAGCCCACTCGGAAACTTCGCTTCTTGGCACGTGCGCGGCTCCGAATCTGAGCAATGTTTTGGTAGGCAGCCTGCGGGGGCAATCGGTGGGACATTCCCCGTGCCGGTCTCCGTTAAAGCGATGTGCAGGGGCGGAGAAGAAGAAGAAAAAAAAAAGAGAGAGAGAGAACAAGAAAGCAGTTTTTCCTGCTTCACCTCGTGTTGAAATGCGCACCGCCGCAGCTCACAGAAGCGCCATTGTTCCACTATTATTAGAATATAATCGGATCGCTTTCCCATTGTCTGAAAGGGGCTCTCTTCCCCAATTCGGGAGGGGTAGACACTTCCTGTATCTGTGTGTCGCTCGCATACACGTTCACTTTGCAGCTTACAAAACTACGATTATTCGAAACACACGAGGTAAGGACGGGAAAAACTTCACTTTAAAACTTCGGTGCGGAGGAAAGCGAGTAATGAAAAGCAGACTCGTGAGCGCCGAGCGATTTCACCTTCCGTGCCTTCCACACGACGCCAGCGGCTGGCTGAAGAGCACACAACACACTTCCCTTTTACATGGCCAGATAATCTCCGAACCCATCGCGTTCTCTTCTAATAAACGGAAACCCTTCCAATAATGTCAATCCTGAATATTATGCGCCAACTTGAGTTATTATTGAAATCATCTCGCGTTGCACTTTTATCTTATGTGTAATTCTAGTGTGGGCTGTAGAAGCGCCTCGTGAGGATGAGCTCGATGTGTAAGTCGCTATATATACACACTAGTCATTGGAAAGTTGATGCGTCTGGTAAAATAATCTGACAGTCCACAGAGATACCGTAATGACCAACAAGTCAAAGTGTTTAAAAAATAAAGACGCCAACATACACCAGAAACACAAACATTTTGAGTTCTCGTTTACTGGAAACGGCAGATTATGGCGATTCTGTCCATAGATAGATAGATAGATAGATAGATAGATAGATAGATAGATAGATAGATAGATAGATATGAAAGGCACTATATAATCGAGATAAACAATCTTGGTAAAGCCATGCGGCGGACTCACATACCTGCTCGTATGCCCAGCTCTCTGCCACCCGCTTGGCGCTGAGATCCAGCAGCGACTCCAGTCTGCATTTTTGGACGCCTCTGGCTGCACCTTCTCGGAGCACCGGCGCCGGGGCCAGCCCGGTACACCTCCGTTTAGCAGCTGGCGGGTCCATTCACAGCACCCCCCCCTTGCCTCCCCCACCCCCCCTTAAAACTCCACGTTGAAACCGGACTCTGACGTACAGATCTTCCCGTCCTTACAAAAACACACGAGCGACGAGACTATCACCGTTAATTCCGTTTACCAACACACGAGCGGTTTGTGTTTTTCTGGATGTCACTCTCTTTCTTGTCCGGGATATTCCGATATTCCACTTCCTTGGTTTGCTTACTGCGTAAAAAAAATCGTCCGATCGAATGTCGAATTCTCTTCTTGCTTCTTTTCACACACGGTTTCCCCCTTTGAAATATTCTTTTGTTTTTTTTGTGTGTGTGTTTTGTTTTTTTTTTCGGTTGATTACTGTACGTGGGGCAAAAAGCGATTCCCGGATTTGGAGCTGGTATTGTGTTCCTCTGTGCCGCTTCCCGTTACATGAATCCTCGTTTCGGAGGCGCAGAGTTCCTTCCGTCGGATATATCTAAATATATCTATATATATATACAAGCTACTATGCGGAACGCTTTTCCGAACCTCCTCGTGTGGCAATGGCTAGGTCCCTTTAAATCTCACAACAATGTAAATGCATTAATTTCAACACTTCCATAACGCAACCCTCGGTGTCCCGCCCATTGCACGTTCCCATTGGCTTCGGCCTGCCGACGTTTCCTTTTCTCTATCTAACTCGCGCACGTACCTGTCAGTCAAAGTATGAGTCCGCCCCTCGTCCTTGTAACTTGCCCTTTTCAAACACCTGCCCAGCTAATTCTGACCAATCGTCACGGTCGTTTGCCATATCAGGCTCGGCACTCCTTATAAGGACCTTATCTTCATTCATAATTTTTTTTGAACGCGAGTCACGAAGCCCGCCCCTCCAACTGAATGGAATGAATTTCCTTTGATGTCGTCGCCTTTGAAGTAGAAATTTAAGCAGGCAATGGCTTTCACTCATGGAAGTATCCTTTATCAAATGCAAACCCGTTAATCAATGCATAATAATTCATTTAACATCTACTTGGAACGGATGGTGGGGTGGGGGGTGCTGCTGGGGAGAGGGGGAAGGGAGGGTGTCGGAGCGGATTCTGGCTGCCCCACAAACTATGACTTTAGTGAACTAATGTAACTCTTATCGCTAACGTAATAATAAAAAAACTGACTTTATAACATTTAAGGAAGAAATCTGAGCAATATAAAAATAAAATAAAACAAAGACGGTTTTATTATAAACTGCACACAGTTAATAATCCATCCATCTTCGGGACTCGTTTGATGTAATTTTAGGCTCGACCACCCTAACCGCACCGGGCACATAAAACCGAACAAACATTTTAATTGATATGCTATATGAAATACGGTGTAGTGACTTGAGGGACTGCGTTACTTTTCCTGCAGTCTAAACAGTATTTTTATATCGATCGCTCCTGCTTTGCGCCCGATGCTTACTGTGAAAGGCTCCATCCTCCCCGCGACCCTGCTCAGGACAAGCAAGTTTGAAAAATGGACGGATGGACGGCCGCTTCAACACCACGCCATCACAGAATCATATGGCAGCAGCATTGCTAAATCAAAAGTTCATCGAAAATCTCACAAAGAAGCTCCATGGCACTTTTTTTTGCCGCTGTCAGATTTTTGCCTTTGAGTGATGGCGCCCAGCCACCCCGTCTGGAGATCGTGCTGAGAAATCGATCAATGAAAACAGACATGGAAGACGAAGATAAAACACCGTGGAATTTGATCAGGACACCGGTCACGACTCCTCGCTCGTGCAGGACAAGGGGTCAGCAAAGGAAGGGACACACATCCTGTCACGACAATGAGGGTGCTTTAATGGCGCTTCACCGGCTGGTGTGGCTTCCTCGTTGAACCTTTGCTTCGCAAAAAAAAAAAAACGTTTAATTCTAGGGACGGTTCTTTGGGTTTTGAAAAGGTTTCATGTTTAGTAGGCTACCCCCTTATAAATCAATGGGCCACAGTGGGTCTTCAGAGCGATGCCATAAGGAGAGAATTTTTGATTCTAAAAAGATCCATCCATATGAAGATTCTAGAAATAACCTTTCATTTATTTAAATCCGTAACAGGCAGTACAGTAAAAAACCAGGAATAGATGGTCCGTGAAATACCAGTGGGCCAGGATTTAAAAAGAGGACTCTTGGTGTGTACAATAACTCGGACTAATCTGTTAGTGTCCTGCTACATGGCCTTCCATGCTTTTCTCTATATATTAGTAAGTTTTGCAAAGCACAAAGAACCAACTTCATATGCAAAGAACCCTTCCCAAAATAAAATGGTACTTTGTCAAGTAGTAGTTCTACGAGGAACCACACAACCAAAAAAAGAACCATAAAGTGCCATTAAAGAACAGTGCAGTGAGCAGGATACTCGCAGGTCAAGAAAACCTGAACTTAGCCGTGTAGCTGTAAGCAAGAGCCCGTCTTTAATATCGGAAACCCCTGGGCCTTCACAGATCTGATATGAAAGGCACTATATAACAGGTAGATAGATAGATAGATAGATAGATAGATAGATAGATAGATAGATAGATAGATAGATAGATATGAAAGGCACTATATTATAGATAGATAGATAGATAGATAGATAGATAGATAGATAGATAGATATGAAAGGCACTCTATTATAGATAGATAGATAGATAGATAGATAGATAGATAGATAGATAGATATGAAAGGCACTCTATTATAGATAGATAGATATGAAAGGCGCTATATAATAGATAGATAGATAGATAGATATGAAAGGCACTCTATTATAGATAGATAGATATGAAAGGCGCTATATAATAGATAGATAGATAGATAGATAGATAGATAGATAGATAGATAGATAGATAGATAGATAGATAGATATGAAAGGCACTATATTATAGATAGATAGATAGATAGATAGATAGATAGATAGATAGATAGATAGATAGATATGAAAGGTGCTATATAATGGATAGATAGATAGATAGATAGATAGATAGATAGATAGATAGATAGATAGATAGATAGATAGATAGATAGATAGATATGAAAGGCACTATATTATAGATAGATAGATAGATAGATAGATAGATAGATAGATAGATAGATAGATAGATAGATAGATAGATAGATAGATAGATGTGAAAGGCACTAGATAGATAGAAAGCCTGTTTCCAGAAGTTCTTTAAATAAATAATTACATACATAAATAGATAAATAAATAAATTTTGGAATCCAAAGATGTTTCCCTATGTTGAACCACACTGGCACATTTATTGTTAAGAGTGTATCACACTTCAATGTTTTAAATTATATTATATTATATTATATTGTATTATATTATATTATTACTAGGCTGACACTGTTATCCAAGGTGACTTATAGCATTTGACATACAATTTCTCTGATTTTTCCCAATTGCAGCTCAGGCAGGCCATGTGACTTGCTCAGGGTCACACACTGGTGTCAGTAGTGGGATTTGAACCCGCAACCTAGGGTTTGAATTCCAAAGTTGAAATCCTTAACCGGTGGTCTTAATCAGAAACTACAACATACAGTGCATCCGGAAAGTATTCACAGCGCTTCATCACTTTTTCCACATTTTGTTATGTTACAGCCTTATTCCAAAATGGATTAAATTCATTTTTTTCCTCAGAATTCTACACACAACACCCCATAATGAAAACATGAAAAAAGTTTACTTGAGGTTTTTGCAAATTTATTAAAAATAACAAAATTGAGAAATCACATGTCTATAAGTATTCACAGCCTTTGCCATGAAGCTCAAAATTGAGCTCAGGTTCATCCTGTTTCCCCTGATCATCCTTGAGATGTTCCTGCAGCTTCATTGGAGTCCACCTGTGGTAAATTCAGTTGACTGGACATGATTTGGAAAGGCACACACCTGTCTATAGAAGATCCCACAGTTGACAGTTCATGTCAGAGCACAAACCAAGCATGAAGTCAAAGGAATTGTCTGTAGACCACCGAGACAGGATTGTCTCGAGGCACAAATCTGGGGAAGGTAACAGAAAAATTTCTGCTGCTTTGAAGGTCCCAATGAGCACAGTGGCCTCCATCATCCGTAAGTGGAAGACGTTCAAAACCACCAGGACTCTTCCTAGAGCTGGCCGGCCATCTAAACTGAGTGATCGGAGGAGGAGGGCCTTAGTCAGGGAGGTGACCAAGAACCCGATGGTCACTCTGTCAGAGCTCCAGAGGTCCTCTGTGGAGAGAGGAGAACCTTCCAGAAGGACAACCATCTCTGCAGCAATCCACCAATCAGGCCTGTATGGTAGAGTGGCCAGACGGAAGCCACTCCTTAGTAAAAGGCACATGGCAGCCTGCCTGGAGTTTGACAAAAGGCACCTGAAGGACTCTCAGACCATGAGAAAGAAAATTCTCTGGTCTGATGAGACAAAGATTGAACTCTTTGGTGTGAATGCCAGGCGTCACGTTTGGAGGAAACCAGGCACCGCTCATCACCAGGCCAATACCATCCCTACAGTGAAGCATGGTGGTGGCAGCATCATGCTGTGGGGATGTTTTTCAGCAGCAGGGACTGGGAGACTAGTCAGGATAAAGGGAAAGATGACTGCAGCAATGTACAGAGACATCCTGGATGAAAACCTGCTCCAGAACGCTCTTGACCTCAGACTGGGGCGACAGTTCATCTTTCAGCAGGACAACGACCCTAAGCACACAGCCAAGATATCAAAGGAGTGGCTTCAGGACAACTCTGTGAATGTCCTTGAGTGGCCCAGCCAGAGTCCAGACTTGAATCCGATTGAACATCTCTGGAGAGATCTTAAAATGGCTGTGCACCGACGCTTCCCATCCAACCTGATGGAGCTTGAGAGGTGCTGCAAAAAGGAATGGGCGAAACTGGCCAAGGATAGGTGTGCCAAGCTTGTGGCATCATATTCAAAAAGACTTGAGGCTGGAATTGCTGCCAAAGGTGCATCGACAAAGTATTGAGCAAAGGCTGTGAATACTTATGGACATGGGATTTCTCAATTTTTTTATTTTTAATTAATTTGCAAAAACCTCAAGTAAACTTTTTTCACGTTGTCATTATGGGGTGTTGTGTGTAGAATTCTGAGGAAAAAAATGAATTTAATCCATTTTGGAATAAGGCTGTAACATATCAAAATGTGGAAAGAGTGATGTGCTGTGAATACTTTCCGGATGCACTGTATCTTTGCTTTCCTGTCCTTGGATGAAGAACATGTTGCCCGCTTATAGACAGACGTTTATAGAGAGAGAGAATTTTATTTGTCTGCAGGGGGAGATTTTTTTTTTTTTTTTTTATGAAAGTCTTCAAATAAATAAAATATATAAATAGACAGATAAGAAACTAAGTAAATAAATAAACTTACACACACATTTTGATCTGACTAAATAAGAAAATTTTAAATAAAGAAAACCTCTGCCTTGGCTGTCACCGTGATATTTAATTCCTCATGTGTACTGTGTGCCCATCCATCTCTTTTAATAATAATAATAATAATAATAATTCTTTTTATCTCTTCTCACTACTCAAAGCGCCTTTCATAGCGAGTGGTGAGCCACTAATGTTCAGACCCTTTCTTATGACACTTGACATTTGGCTCAGGTGCATCCCATTCTAATGATCCTCATTTGAGATGTTTCTACACCTCCTTTGGGGTCCACCTGTGGCTGACTGGACACAGAAGGTCCCACAGTTGAGCAAAAAGCAAGCCATGGGGTCAAAGTAATGGGAGACGGTATTGTGTCGAGGCTCAGATCTGGAGACGACTACAAGAAAAAAAAGTCTGCAGCATTGAAGGTTCCCAAGAGCAAAGTGGCCTCCATAATTCCTAAATGGAAGACATTTGGAACAAGGACGACTCTTCCCAGAGCTGGCAATCCGGCCAAACTGAGCAATTGGAGGAGAAAGGCAAGAGGTGACCGAGAACCCGATGGTCACTTTGGCTGAGCCCCAGAGTACATGCATGGAGATGGGAGAAACATCCAGAAGGACACCCATCCATGCAACTCTCCACCAATCTGAGCTTCATTAGCAGAGTGGCCAGATGGAAACTCAGTAAAACACACATGGAAGTCCACTTGGAGTTTGCAAAAAAAAAAAAAGCAACTAAAGGACCCCTCAGACTGTGAGAACCCAAATTCTCTGGTCTGATGAAACCAGCCCCATGTCTGGAACTAAACCAGTGCCCGCTCATCACCTGGGCAATAGAAAAGAGTGGTGGTTGGCAGCATTAGGGACAAGGACACTCAATGATGTAAGGCTGAATGGAGCAAAGTCCCAAGATGTATCTGGATCTCAGACTGGGGATGAACAAAAGTGGAACACCCACCCAGAAGTGGATTATAGGGACCACACCATGAATGTGCTTGAGCTGCCCGGCTGGCAGCCTAGACTTGAAGCCAATCATTGTCTCTGCAGAGACCTGACAACTGCTGCCCACCAATGTCTGCCATCTAACCTGGCAGAGCTGGAGAGGATCTGCTGAGAAGAATGGCAGGAAATCCTCCCCAATCCGGGTGTTCCCGTCAAACCCAAGAAGACTCCTGTTAAAGGGGCTTCAATGGAGGACATGAGCTAAGGGTCTCTATACTTGGCATGTTTCCGTTTCATATTTTTTAACAAAGGATTCCTAAAATCCCGTTTTTTTGTTTTGTCATTCGGGGGTACTGAGTGTTGCTTGATGAGGGAAGACATGAATTGAAAAGATTTCAGCATAAAATGTGCCTGTAAGTGGTAGGGTCTGGAAACCTTGCCGAATCCCCCGTAACCAGCCTCGGTTTCCATATGCGGTGGTCCTTCCGTCCCTTCAGTTGATCACAAAACTCCTCATCGTGTCTCCTGCCTTTTCATTGTGAATATGAAGTTTCGAGTGACACGGCGGCGCTTTCCGGGTGGAGTCCGCACGTTCTCCCCGCGCCCCTGTCCGTGTGGCTCATCTCAAAGCTCGGGGGTCTGTGCGTGGGCACTGCGATGGACTGCCGCCCACTTTGGGGCTGGATGTGTAAGCTCAGGACCCCCTTGATCCAATAGTCTGAGGATGTTAATGTTTATGCGTGAAGAGATATCTACGTGTCCATTTTGAAATCAGTTTGCAAACGCGCTGAGTTTTTAGAGGTCGTTGTTCTACTTTTGCTCAGCCCGCACGACGTCGATTGTCATTTCGCACCCCGGCAGTCGCAAATTATTCGTTTATTTTTGACACCCCCCAGAAAGTCTTATCCTAACTTTTCATCTCAATCCACACAGAAGGATCGGCTTCGCACTTTCAGGACTGTGACAATACACAGCATTGTCACCCCTCCGGGTCCGAGTCGCCCAGGTGTGAATGCGGAGCTAAAGCGCTTCCAGGGACGCCTCACACGCTGGGGTGTCTGTCACTAAGCCTGATGCCCCCCAGCTCTTATTGCTCGTTTCCTGGGGCTTTCAGTCCATTCAGACGTCGGACCGAAGGGGATTAAACCGCATGCCTATCGGTAAGCCTGTTAGCCGAAATACTGAGCTTCTATGTGAATTGGAAAACGTCGGGCTTTAGCGAGCCATTAGCGCTTCAGTTCGGGCACCGCCTTTCAAACGTCATCGCACAAAACAGAGGAAGACATCTGAGGAAGGCTTCTGAGTGACACGTTTTCTTCTGCTGATTTCACTGTACGTTTAATCAAACTCCGTAAATCAGTAGTGCATCGTTCCTTTCGGTTTCATTTATTATGGCCAACAACGGGCTAGAAAACAAAAGAACTGATGGACCCAGGGTCGAGTCCTGCCTTGTGTTCGATGCTGTCGCGGTAGGATCCATGCTGCCCCCGACACTGACTGATCTGCACTGAGCGGGCGGTCAGCACAGCACCCTGCTACGGCGAGAGCTTTGACAGGCGCTTGATTGATGTCGTTTGATCGAGGAGATAGATAGCTACAGCTTAATGATCGAAATTAGCAGACGCACGCCGGGTCGGACAAAAGCCCCCCCTGCACTTTTGTGAATTGATCCTGTGGGGCAGACAGGGGCGCGTTTCCGCTGACGTTTATCATGGCAGGATAACTGAGGCCTCTGAGGTTTAATTAAGCTGTGGGTGAAGACACCCGTTCGATGCAAGTCATTCTGATGAAGTCCACCTTAAAGACCAGCGAGATAATCACTCGAATTAAAAAAAGAAAAAGAATAGAATAGAATAGAAAAGAAAAGAAAAGAATAAACTTAAACAACAAAATGAGGGAGAAACTCCGCGCGAAAAACACAGAAATATGCATATGGGCAACCGGGGAGCGCAAGACGAACTTATTAATAGATAGGAAGAGCACTACAGTATATAATTGGTATGAAAGGCACTACATAATAATATTTAATTACATTTATATAACACTTAAGGATAGATAGATAGATAGATAGATAGATAGATAGATAGATAGATAGATAGATAGATAGATAGATAGATAGATAGATAGATAGGACACTTTAGAATAGATAGATAGATAGATAGATAGATAGATAGATAGATAGATAGATAGATAGATAGATAGATAGATAGGAAAGGTACTATATGACAAATAGATATGAAAGGCACTATATAATACTATTCAATTACATTTACAAAACACTTTAGTATAGATAGATAGATAGATAGATAGATAGATAGATAGATAGATAGATAGATAGATAGATAGATAGATAGGGCACTATATGACAAATAGATATGAAAGGCACTATATAATACTATTCAGTTACATTTACAAAACACTTTAGTACAGATAGATAGATAGATAGATAGATAGATAGATAGATAGATAGATAGATAGATAGATAGATAGATAGATAGATAGGGCACTATATGACAAATAGATATGAAAGGCACTATATAATAATACTGTATTCAGTTACATTTACAAAACACTTTAGGATAGATAGATAGATAGATAGATAGATAGATAGATAGATAGATAGATAGATAGATAGATAGATAGATAGATAGGAAAGGCACTATATAATACTATTCAGTTACATTTACAAAACACTTTAGTACAGATAGATAGATAGATAGATAGATAGACAGATAGATAGATAGATAGATAGATAGATAGATAGATAGATAGATAGATAGATAGATAGGGCACTATATGACAAATAGATATGAAAGGCACTATATAATAATACTGTATTCAGTTACATTTACAAAACACTTTAGTACAGATAGATAGATAGATAGATAGATAGATAGATAGATAGATAGATAGATAGGCATTATATTTTAAGTAGATATGAAAGGCACATATGGTAAATATATATGAAAGGCACAATATAATACATAGATAGATATGAAAGGCACTATATAATAGATACAGTAGATAAATAGATAGGAAAGGCACTATATGTTAAACAGATATGAAAGGCACTATATAATAAACAGAGAGATAGCTATGAAAGTCACTATATAATAAATAGATATGAAAGGCACAATATAATAGATAAATAGATATGATAAGCACTATAACAAATAAATAGATGTTAAATAGATAGATAGATAGATAGATAGATAGATAGATAGATAGATAGATAGATAGATAGATAGATAGATAGATAGATCTTTATTGTCATTGTCACTTTTTACAAAGGAACAACGAAATTGAAGGTGCAATTGACTCAGTGTGAGGAATAAGAGTTAAAAAGACAAAAAGACAAGAAGAGAGAAAAATAATAACAAACCGAATAGTAATAAATATACAAATTGCACTGGTTGACTTAAGGTCTATATTGCACATTTAGATGATGATATGGAGCAGTTTTATTCTGAGTTCAGGGCCATGATTGCTTTCGGATAAAAGCTGTTTTTAAGGTGGTTTGTCCTAGTTTTCATAGCTCTGTATCTCTTGCCCGATGGCAAAAGCTGGAAGAGGCAGTGACTGGGATGTGATGAGTCCTGGTACTATAATCAAGTAATAGATAGATATAAAAGGTAGTATATGATAAAAAATATGAAAGGCACTATATAACAGATAGATATAAAAGGCACTATATGATAGACAGATGTATTAACGTGCTACCCTCAAATTTCCGATGTCCTTATGTTTTGTTCCTTCAGTCGTAATCCACTAAAAGTCGTGTCCAGTGACCCCAGTTTAAAACAAGGGGGGCTATTCTGTCATTTTCATGGTGCTTTTAAGTATGATCCTGGAAGACCCCTTGTAGCCAGCATCTCTAAAATGGCACAGCCTGATGCCAACCCAACCAATTGCCCCCACCACCCCCACCCCCTCATGACCAGGAGATCCTGGAGTATGTGACGACAGGCTTTGTGTCACACACACATTCACTAACAAAGCCCCGGATTGTTCCTTTTCTGTTTATTATTTTGCACCCCAGCCCCAGACCTACCTATGGGATGTTTGCATGCTCTGCCCACGTCAGTGTGGGCTTTCCTCCCGATCGCAGAGATGGGCAGCTTTGCTTGCTTGACGACTCTAAACAGGCCTGGTGGGCACACTCTCTCTGCGATGGCCTTGTGTCCTGCGGTGTCACAACAGGCAGCTGCCCCCTGCAGTCCCTAAAATAAATAAATAAGTCAGACTGCGGATGGACGGAAAGCTCAGTGGATATTTAAGTTGCACTTTTCATTAAATCAAAGAACATAAAGACAAAACATCAAGCCCGTTAAAGTCCACCACACCCTCTTGTTGGTTTTACCCCATGACATGCAGCTGTACAAATCCGTCTCCAAGCTCGGCCCACCCAGCCTCAGACGCAGGAGTCGGACTCGTCTCTGTTCAGGGGCACAACAGTTGAAGGAAGGAAGCCATCGCAATGCCGAAATCCCTTTGTTCCCCTGTTCTCAAGTGGTGTGAAGTGGCCCCCAGTTAAGGCCAGTTAGTGCTTTCCAGCCCTTTACTCTTTGATGACTGACATTTTTAATCCACTTAGCCCCTGCCAGTGAAGCCCCCCGCCCTTCTCCAGCCCAACACACTTCTCCCTGGCTGCCCATTAACGGAGGTGTCGAGGACGCTCGACCTGAATCTTTCAACTTATCAAGTCAGGGAAGAGTCACAGCTGCCTGCCAGACAAATCGCACGCCGCTACTGCACATGCTCAGTCTGGCATCAATTAGCCGAGTGTCTGAAAAGCCACAAGAGGATGAATCTGAAGGTGGGCAACAGTGGTGGGCAAAGTGAACCCACAAAGGCAGGAGGATGGGGTGCTAGACTTCGTACCCCCCCCCCCCCCACCTTATCATATTACCGATTTTTCATACCTGATTGACCACGGTAGGATCAGCAGCCCGGAGGAATGTTAGCCAGGAAGCCATCCATCACACTCTGGCTGACACAATCTTGACGTCAGGATGAGATCCTCCCACCATCTGAAGCCTCAGGAGCTGCCTCTTCTTTGAGTGACAGACGAGAGATCTTGACCTGCACCCACCCCGTCTTCGATCATTCAAATGGACACACCGGGCATTGTGGGCCCTCCAGGCTACTGTACAGCTTCCTTATCATTGGTGTCCACTCCATCTGGATCTGGCATCTCCTGGCCTCACACAGGGGACGGTCTTGCTGTAGATGCTCTGTTGTCTGGTTGCCCTATCAGTCCGACCAGTCTAGAACTTGGCATGTGGTATCGTAGATGTCCTCAGCAACTTCACTGAAGAATTTCGAGAGAGGTCTGGTGGGGGTCTCCTTCTGCTGTTGTTGTTCTGTTTTATTCAGTTTGCTTCACCATCCTCATATCAGGACGTGGTGACCACATGTAGCTTGGGGTGGGCCCCTTTCGAGATAGAGGGCACAGGCTGTGACTGTCCGTCTCCCCACAAGCAGAACAGGATCACATGGAACGCAAGGGAGATGTGTCGTCGTGCCGTTAATGCGCTGGTGGTCTTCAGCTTTGGTTTTCTTGTCCATGGTCTCCTTCCCGTGGGGTTATTTACAGTAATACCAGACCAGACTTGGATGGATTGCCAACTAAGGCTGATAAGCTCCATCTCTGTGTTATTTTATGTTATTTGACCCATACCTTGGGGGTCAGTTTGTGGCCACCAAGACATATCCACACATCTGGAGTCCACCTCTCAGCCTTTGTAAGTTTAACATGGGGCTTTTTGGGCCCTGACATACCACCTGTCACTACTCAGAGACCCTGCGTAGGACTTGCCGGTGGGAGAGGCTTACCATACCAGCAGGAGGGGCTCACGCACTTGGTGGTCTTCTCGCAAAGTTAGCAGGCAATGAAGGCCTAAAAGTGAGAGGTGACAGATATGCACACACAAAACCGGGATACGGCGAGTGACTCGGGTAAGGTAGAAATCTGGTGTCTTAAAGACCACCATTAACATGTGTGAGACCACTTCTGGACTCTGATATCATTAAACGTTCAGCTCATCAACAAAAATTTACCGGATTCTGAAAAATCAAGACAAACAATTTCAACCGGGAGAAGGAATAACATGATCGCTCAATCGTTTGCCACAGGAAATTCATCTTTGCGGATGCGTCCTCCGTGTTCTACCGAGTCACCGTGTCCCATCGATGGCCAACATGTGCAGATTGATTTATTGAATAAAGACGACACCCTGTTGTTAATCCACATCCTGTCTGAATTTGGGCAAAGACGCAACACCTCGCACTCTGTGGTGCCGGGATAAGAACAACGCGGGCGTCTTTGCTTCAACAAGATACTGTAAGCGTTGCGTTGGTTTACTTGTTACTTTACGGAGAACGTAAAGCCTGTTACTTTTAACGTGTTCCTGCTCCCAAGATTCTGCTGCTCAGCACCGGTCGTTCAGCTCATCAACATAAATTTACAGAATTCTGAAATATCGAGACAAACGATTTCAACCGGGAGATGGAATAATGCGATCACTCAATCGTTTGCCACAGGAAAATCATCTTTGTGGATGCGTCCACCGTGTTCTACCATGTCACCGTGTTCCACTGGTGGCCGACACGTGCAGGGTTTACACGGCCACATAACCGGGTTACCCAACAGCAGATTCTCAAATTGGAATAAAAGTTTAAGACGCTATATAAATAAAATGTCTGATTATTATTATTATTATAACATGGCATTTTAGAAAATGGGTTTTTGCAAATAACCGGGTTATTAAATCGCATGTCAAGGAGCTCACAGATGTGACAACAACACACTAAACTCAAGTCACGCAGCCGTTTGACAGACAAAAAAAACAAAAATAAAAGGTCCCACACTGATTTGCTTGATCATCCTTATACATCCCCCAACGTGAACTGGTGGGCTTCAGCGAGGAGGTCCTCTGCGCTAACACAGAGCCGACTTCCTCTGCACTCCACTTCCTCAATTAAGGCAACTTCTCCAAAGTTAAGGCCATCAGTTGATAATCACATTAATCCCTGGCCCCCCACCCCCACAGGCCAGACCCCTGCTTATCTGCAAGTCACACAAATGCCCAACTTATCCAATCCAGGTGATAATGGGGGCTTCTGCTTTACAAAGATAATCAGCCTATTAGAGGCCAAGCCACAATGGGCCCCCCCACACGATTTTGTAAAAAAAAAAAAGATCCTCATCATTAGCACGTTCTGTGTAGCACTCACCCCACTTGATGTTGGCAAAAATAATAATAAGCTTCTCTCGGTAATTGAACTTACTAATAAAATGTTAAGGACAACCCTTCACTTTGTTATCTTAAGACATTTCTTTCCTATATTCTGTGATACGGTCGATGTCCTTACTTACTGTACCTAGAAAGACAGTCTGTGAGATCGTCTTCATGCTGACCAATTGGCTCTGCTGTGTCCTCCACGCCTTTGGTTGTGTGTGCACATGTGAGCTGAACTGTCCAGTTTAGCAAGGGGGCTTAAAGGTCAGCATCGCTGTGTTGTTTTAATCGCATGTTTGCACTTCCATTTTGATCTTCTCCCATTTGAGGCGACGCCACACACACCAGCACTGCACTACAAACGTCTGCTTGCTTAAAGGTGGTCTCTGTAATATGAAAAATGTGTTAATACAGCTGCTTCTCACATTATGTTTCAGGTTAAGGCTAAATTCATAGGTCAAGTGCAGAAACAGTCCACTAACAAACAAGAGAATGGGCACAAAGAAAACCTGCAGCCACCGTCCTCCCGCACAGACTGAACTACAGTGTGTCACCAGTCACCAGTGGCCAACAGCAACTGCTACTGTGTTCCTGAGGTGAGGAGTCACTTGCATAGCCCTCCATCTGCAGGATTAAGCAAGTTATGTTACCCTTCAGTGATTTGTAAGTTGCCTTGAAAAAAAGGGTCTGGCACTGTGTGTGGGCATCTATCTTATAAGTTATATAGTACCTTTCATATCTATCTATCTATTATATAGTGCCTTTCCATCTATTATATAGTGCTTTTCATATCTATCTATCTGTCTATTATATAGTGCCTTTCCATCTATTATATAGTGCCTTTCATATCTATCTATCTATCTATTATATAGTGCCTTTCCATCTATTATATAGTGCCTTTCTATCTATCTATCTATCTATCTATCTATCTATCTATCTATCTTATAGTGCCTTTCATATCTATCTATCTATCTATTATATAGTGCCTTTCCATCTATTATATAGTGCCCTTCTATCTATATATCTGTTATATAGCACCTTTCATATCTGTCTATTATATAGTGCCTTTCATATCTATCTATCTATCTATCTATCTATCTATCTATCTATCTATCTATCTATCTATCTATGTTATATAGCACCTTTCATATCTATCTATCTATCATATAGTGCCTTCCATATCTATCTATCCATCCATTATATAGTGCCTTTCATATCTATCTATCTATCATATAGTGTCTTCCATATCTATCTATCTATCTATCTATCTATCTATCTATCCATTATATAGTGTCTTTCATATCTATCTATCTATCATATAGTGCCTTCCATATCTATCTATCTCTGTTATATAGCACCTTTCATATCTATCTATCTATCTACAGTATCTATTATATAGTGCCTTTCATATCTATCTATCTGTTATATAGCACCTTTCATATCTATCTGTCTATGTATAATATAGTGCCTTTCATGTCTATCTATCTATATACTGTATATATATATGCATAAAGGGAGAGACAGAGACAGATGGGTTTTATATTCTGCAAGAGGCCTGCTGTGAAGGTACTTGCTGTAATAAATCGTTTACTCGCGCCCGGGTCTTGTGTCTGGAGTGCTGCTGCGCCCCCTACAGGTCACAATATTTATACACATTTGCAGTATCTTTTTTTTTTCTTTCTTACTCAGTTCACCTCCACTGTTGTTTTTATTGGTGCTTCACATGGTGGCTTATGACGACTTATGGGTTTAGCTGTCTAATGTTGGTTTTTTGTTTTTTTTTTTTACTTTTTTAAATTAATTTTTGTTGCCTTCCCTGTGGAATTTTGCCAAATAAAAGTTCATTCATGTAAACGGATCAATCTTTTACATAGAAAATGCAATCACGCTCCAGAAGCATGTGTGTGTGTGTTTCATGTCCTTTACTCATCCCCATTTCTTCCCAATAACCCCCATCTTTTTTTTTTTTTGTTTTTTTGAAAATATGGCCACCTGCCACTAGAAGTCGCCAGGCACTCGATGCAGAAGATGACAATCCGTGGCTTTGAATCGGGTGGCAGGTGATGTTGGAGTTGTGGTTTAAGGCCTACCTGGCAGGTCCAGCAGTTACCTGTAAGGGAGGACCACTCAGCTTTGATGGGGTTGTCCCAATGAAAACAGAATCCCCCCCCACCCCCTTCTCCCTCATGTCATGCCGCCTTCCAAACAGAGGCTCTGTGTCCCGACTCCCCTAAATGGACAGCTCAGCGGTGGGCCACCATTGCTTTTGGGCACACAGCACAGGAATGCAGAGCCTTAGAAATGAGCATACAAGCCTCCAATAATGACGATCAGGGACAAAAGGGAGAACTGGAGTTAAAAACAGCAGGTTAAACGGCGGTGTCTTTAATCCAATCGAGATCATTGTGTGCCCTCAGCCCCGCAACTGCAGGGGGCGACCCTCAGGTATATAAATCTTTAGAATCTGTGAACAGCTCTATAGGATTCAGACATCAATGTGGCAGACAGATAATCCATTGCTGGGGATCCCCAGGGAGCAGTTAGGCTAAAATAAAAAACAAAAAATGAAGACTCGGGGTCACCACCTAGAGGGCTGAGCCAGCCTATGAAATCTGCACAGACAGGGGGCAGTGTTTGAAATGGAGTATCAAGTCAATAGGGAGTCAGGCGCAGATAAATCATCTCATGGCATCTTCTAACCCAACTAATCTGTGCCGGAGTCCAAACCAGCGGGCACATGGTGGGCACAAACGAACCACTTCAGTGGAGCTCAACAGGGCTAACGGTAAAGTGCATGTGTGTCTTACATGATGTTAACCCCATCTTCCATTTCACAGCCAATGCCAGCTGGTAGATGTGCCAAGACCCTCCTGACTCACCTTGACTTTTGAACAAGTCTCTGCAGTGTAACGATTATCATTCACTTGTGATTCTGCAATGTGACGCCCTATTTTAGTTAGGAACCTTAAGCGTGTTATCACACTGTGTGTGCGAAAACATAGCAATGGCCTAAGAATTATCACGTTAAATATTAACACACGTGTGCGTCTGGTGGACAACCTCGGCTACAGCTATACTCCGAGCCAGAGGGTGGCGCTGCAGTGTAACGCCTTCTCTCTTCTCACCTCTTCAGAAACGATGATTGACAGCTCCTCCAGCTCGGATGTCACTTTTGGTTTTCACCCTCCTGAACCCCCCCAACCTGACCCCCCTTCTAGAGTGTAGACGTCATAACCGACTCCAGCGCCATCTTGGGGCAGTCTGAAGGAGGTGTGCGTCTGAACAAGACAAACTCTCCTGGCATTCATGTGTTCTGTTCTTTTTGGCCAAATAATATGGGGGGACCACCAGAGTGGCCCACGTCTTTCTGACGTTTCCTGTGTCTCGTTACAATATATAATGAAATAATACATTTATTTATAACTAATCATTCATTTATAAGTAATGAATTAAACATACAGTACCTTAACAAGCAATAATGCTAAGTATATATTTATATACACACATATATATGAAACTCGTGCAAGGATTATTAAATTATATATTTATATACAACTACCAAATATTTATAAATAATGAATTAAACATACAGTACATTAACAGGCAATAATACTAATTATATATATATATATATATATATATATATATATATACACACACACATATATATGAAACTAATGTAAGAAATATTAAATTATATATTTATATACAATAACCATATACGGTAATTTATGAATGTATTTATGAATAGTGAATTAAACATACAGTACTTTAATAAGCAATAATACTAATTACATATTTATATACACACATATATGAAACTAATGTAAGAATTATTTAATTATATATTTATATACAACTAACCATATATTTATAAATAATGAATTAAACACATGGTACATTAACAGGCAAAAATACTAATACTAATTTTATATATATATATATATATATATATATATATATATATATAAATATATGAAACTAATGAAAGAATTATTAAATTATATATTTGCAATTATATTTACATTCAATATCATATATTTAGAGTGGGCAGCACGGTGGTGCAGTGGGTAGCGCTGCTGCCTCGCAGTTGGGAGATCTGGGGACCTGGGTTCGCTTCCCGGGTCCTCCCTGCGTGGAGTTTGCATGTTCTCCCCGTGTCTGCGTGGGTTTCCTCCGGGCGCTCCGGTTTCCTCCCACATTCCAAAAACATGCAGGTTAGGTGGATTGGCGATTCTAAATTGGCCCTAGTGTGTGCTTGGTGTTTGTGTGTGTCCTGCGGTGGGTTGGCACCCTGCCCAGGATTGTTTCCTGCCTTGTGTTGGCTGGGATTGGCTCACCCTGTGTTCGGATTCAGCGGGTTGGACAATGGATGGATGGATGGATATTTAGAGTGAATTAAACATACAGTACATTAACAAGCAATAATACTAATTATATATTTATATACAGCAATAATACTAATTATATATTTATATACACACATATCCATCCATCCATTGTCCAACCCGCTGAATCCGAACACAGGGTCACGGGGGTCTGCTGGAGCCAATCCCAGCCAACACAGGGCACAAGGCAGGAAACAATCCTGGGCAGGGTGCCAACCCACCGCAGATACACACATATATGAAACTAATGTAAGAATTACTAAATTATATATTTGTAATTATATATTTATGTACAGCTAACCATATATTTATAAATAATGAATTAAACATACAGTACATTAACAGGCAAAAATACTAATACTAATTATATATAAGAAACTAATGCAAGAATGATTAAATTATATATTTGTAATCATATATTTATGTACAGCTAACCATATATTTATGGTTAAATAAATAATGAATTAAATATCCAGTACATTAACAGGCAACCATACTAATTATATATTTATATACACATAATTGTGAAACTAATGTAAGAATTATTAAATTATATATTTGTAATTATATATTTATATATACACATACAACTAAATATGTATTTCTAAATAATGAATTAAATATACAGTACATTAACAAGCAATAATACTAATTACATAAATATATACATATAATATATACATGCATATATAAATCTAATGTAAGTATTATTAAATTCAGTCAGTCAGTCATTATCCAACCCACTATATCCTAACTTCAGGGTCATGGGGGTCTGCTGGTGCCAATCCCAGCCACACGGGGCACAAGGCAGGAAACAAACCCCGGGCAGGGCGCCAGCCCATCACAGGGCAAATTATTAAATTGTATATTTCTATACAACTAACCATATATCTATAAATAGTGAATTAAACATACAGTACTTTAATAAGCAATAATACTAATTATATATTTATATACACACATATAAGAAACGAATGTAGGAATTATTTAATTATACATTTGTAATTATATATTTATATACACATATACAACTAACCAGATATTTCGAAATAATGAATTAAATGTACTTTACATTAACAGGTAATAATACATTTTCTATATTTCTATACACACATATATGAGTCTAATGTAGGAATTATTCAATTCTCTCTCTGAAGGCAATCAGAGGGGTCCCACTATAAGTTACCCCTTGAAATGAATCACGTGAATCAACACAAAATCGACTCACTTAACGGGGCCGCGTTGAAGAGTCGGTTCAGTGAATTGAGCCGAAATGCCCAGTGCTGTTCTGAAGTCCGCATGGCATGGGGGTCCACAGGCTGCTGCCCGTCTTCAAGTCTCACACTGTTATGTTTCTCACAATCGAAAATGTCAGACATGGTAGGAAATGTTCTTTGAAATAACAGTAGTGGTCAGCAATGCAGTGCTTTCAGTGCTCTTCCTTTAATAATAATAATGATAATTCTATATATTTATATGGCTCTCCTCTCACTACTCAAAGTGCTTTTACATTGAAAGGGGGAAGCCACTTCAATCACTAATGTGCAGCACCCACCTGGATGATGTGATGACAGCCATTTTTGTGCCAGTCTGCTCACCACACCCAAGCTATTAGGTGACAGGGATAGCCAATCAGAGCCAGGAGATGATTAGGGGGCCAGAATGACCAGGTTGTGGTGGGCAGATTATTCAGGACATCAGGATGCCCCCTAATCTTTATTAAGGATGCCCAGAGATCTTTAATGACAAAAGCTTTCAGCTGTCTCACCCAATGGATGGCGCAATTTTTACAGCACGGTGTCCCCATCCCTGCACTGGTGACATTGGGATCCCCATTCAGACCACAGGCTAAGCGCCCCCTGCTGGCCTTCACTAACTCCTCTTCCAGTAGAGCAGCCAAAGCTTTTCCTAGATGGTTTCCCATTCAAGCCCTGGCCGGGCCACACGTGCTTAGCGTCAGGTGGATGACCTCGTGTGAAGTGCGTGTGGCACGGTTGGCGTGTTTATGACAAGCAGAGCTGAGGCGGGGTGCGTATGGACGTCTCCGCTTGTGCTTATGAAGGATGTGATGCTTTGTGTATCCCAGTTGTAAAACACACAATTTACTCCAAACAAAATCAGGAGAACTGTAGTGTACAGCCCACCTTACACCCTAAGGTTTATATAGACAGAAAGGTAATAAAATATGACGAATAAAAGACTTTGACAAATGACCATTAAATTGGAACATCTTATATACTGCTCAAAAAATTAAAGGAAAACTTTTTAATGAGAGTACCACATCAAGTCAGTGACACTTGTGGGCTGTTGGTCTGCTCAGTGAAGTAGCAGAGGGGCTTGTCCATCAGTTTCAGCTGTTTTGGGGCACTGGGGGGGGGGGGGGGCAACAATGAGACAACCCCCAAAACAGGAATGAATGGGTTAACAGGTGGAGGGAGGCCATTGACATTTTTCCCTCCTCATCTGTTTTGTCACTCGTTTTGCATTTGGCTACACTCAGTGTCACTACTGGTATCATGAGGCAATACCTGGACCCTACAGAGCTGGCACAGGTAGTCCAACTTCTCCAGGATGGCACATCAATACCACGTGCCATTGCCAGAAGGTTTGCTGTGTCTCCCAGCACAGTCTCAAGGGCATGGAGGAGATTCCAGGAGACAGACAGGCAGTTCCTCTAGAAGAGCTGGACAGGGCCCCTCGTAGAAGGTCCTTAACCCATCAGCAGGGCCCACTGGCATCTGCTTCTTTGGGCAAAGAAGAACAGGATGAGCACTGGCAGAGCCTACAAAATGACCTCCAGCAGGCAGACTGGCCACTGGTGTGAATGTCTCTGACCAAACAATCAGAAACAGACTTCATCGGGGTGGCCTGAGGGCCCAACATCCTCTAGTGGGCACTGTGAAGGTTGATTGGCATTTGCCATAAAATATCAGAATTGGCAGCTCCACCACTGGTGTTTTCACAGATGAGAGCAGGTTCACCCTGAGCACATGTGACAGACGTGAAGGGTCTGGAGAAGCCGTGGAGAACGTTCTGCTGCCTGTAACATCATTCAGCATGACAAGTCTGGTGGTGGGTCAGTGATGGTATATCTGAGGAGACATATCCATGGAGGGACGCACAGACCTCTACAGGCTAGACAACGGTAGGCACCTTGACTGCCATTAGGTATTGGGATGAAATCGTTGGACCCATCATCAGACCCTATGCTGATTCCTCCTGGTGCACAGCAATGCCCGGCCTCATGTGGCGAGAGGATGAAGGAACTGATACCATTGACTGCCAACCACGCTCATTCGCCTGACCTCAATCCAATAGAACACCTCTGGGTGGGACATTTATGTTTCGGTCCATCCGACGCCTCAGCCTGTCCAGCAGCTCAGTGATGCCCTGGTCCAGATCTGGGAGGAGATCTCCCAGGACACCATCTGTCGTCTCATTAGGGGGGGCCATACAAACTACTGAGTACTATTTGGAGTTGCTGCAATGAAATTTCGCCCCCAATGGACTCGCCTGCCTGCCGCTGCATCATTTGTTCCCTTTGATTTTCGGGTTGTCTTTGAGTTCAGCCCTCTCTCTGTCGGTTTTCATTTTCATTTCCATCCTTTCGTTCCTAACACATCACCATCTCTGTCCATAGCAGTAGAGAAAGCCAGCAGGATTTTTTTTTCCATGCCGATCTGATGTGTTTTCTAAGTGGTCCTTTCATTTTTTTTTAGCAGTTTATATACAGGTAAGGCGAGGCACACACAGAACTTGCACATGTCGGAAAACATTCGACTGATTCTGCTACCCGGTGCCTTTATGAAGGTGACGTCTGAGCCTCGTCTCCCTCGAGATCTGCTTCAGTTGTTTCCACCGCTGCCTGCCACAGGCCCGTGTCGCTCGGCTCTCACTGACTGGACCAAACGTGAGGCTCAAGGCTCCCCCTGGTGGCTACACGGCTTACTACCAACAAGCTCATTCCTTGCACAGTTTACCCGTTCTTGTCCCGGAATCCGTTTATCGGATTGTCCAGTCAGGCTTGTAAGAGAAGGTGACAGTAACCAAAAAACTCACTAATCCACAGGAATCAGTCCCGCTATGCCAACTCTTAAAGAACATTACTATCTCTTGAGACCCCTGCTTTGAGAGACAGTGACGAGAATCCATCTAGCCATTCAACTGCCACCTCCAGCAATCAACACTTATGTGGGCAAACGTTGGTGGGCACCTGATTTTGGAGTGGGTGTCTGTGCCAATGTGTGCCCACCCCACCCAAGAATGACTGATGTTGGATGAGGACACCAGGCTCACAGATTAGTACTTAAGTTCATCCCAGATGTGTTTGGTACTGTAGGGTGGAGGTCAGGGATCTGTGCAGCCCACCCACTCGAGCTCCTCGTCTTTATGGTGGAACACAAAAGGGCCTTCCCCAAACTGTCACCACAATTGTCCCAAATGTCTTTGTATGCTGTAGCATGACTGGCATCCTTTACTGGGGCCAATGGGCTGAGCTGTTCCCAGGTTGCCCACGGGCACACTCTTTTCTGCTTGGCTGAGCCTTCCAAAGGATTGGCACACTGGCATGAGTGCTTCTTGTCTTATGCCCAGTGCTGTGAAGGTGAGGGGGCACCAGAGAGCCCCAAACACAAGCACACCAGACAGTCCAGGGTTCAAATTTACAAATACCTTGTAAACACAACACACGAGTTTGGTCTCTTCTCCCTCTGGCACCACACTGCCCCCCTCCAGTCGACTGTTGCTTGTCCTCCTTGCAGCTCCCACTCACCTGGACAAGGAAGCGTGGTGCCTCTTATCGAGAACCTGGGAATACTTCCGGTGCCAGGGCTGTTGCCCGCTGGAAGCACTTCCGGATTACATGGAAGTCCTATCTAACAGGAGTACATCTCCCTGCAGCACCCACAGAGGGAGACTACAATTCCCAGCATTCCCTGCTGGTTCTTGAATGAGTGCTGGTAACGAGGGCTGCTGCCATCTTGGGCCGTCTTAACGCATGGGCACACTGGGCAGTTGCCCCACGAACATAGGGGTCCTGTGCTGATCTATGTATGTTGTGACTTGTTGATTAATCTTTGCACTACAGTGTGTTTTTTAAAATATAAACACTGATTTTATTGGAAGTACCAATACAATAAATATCTGTTTAATTTTATTGACCGTTCACATTTTTATTCTTGTGAGTTGTTGTGTAGGTGGGGGCTCCAGTGCACTGCTTTGCCCGGGAGGCCTATAATGGTGTTAAGACAGCCCTGCTGCTATCTAGCGATTAGGGGGGGATAAACACCCCCCACCAGAGACAGCTCTTCCCTGTCCTTCCCTTTCTTCCTGGCCAAGGAAAGACCTAGAAATACATCCGGTCAGGACGCCTGTGCATTTGCCACCCGGGTACGGAATCTTCTTCCCTGCTTGGGATTGTCCGTCCATCCACCCAATTAGTCCCTTTCGGGTCTGGCACCTTTGTCTCCCTTGGCTGGGACGGCTGTCTGTCCTCTAGGAGCCTTAAGTCCGGGTAAGGAACCATCCCCTCTCCTGGTCGGTCAGGGGGCCCTTCCATCCCATGTGCCCCTTACACAACTTTACTTCGATAAGGTGAGTTCTGTGTTAGGTAATCGGACTACATGATGCACGTTATTTTCAATGCCATACCCTACTGCCCTCGTTTTCGTGTTGCTGAGGGATAGCTCTTGTGGCGGACGGCTGGAGCTCTTACCTGGCCAGGACGCCCCGCGTATGGAAGGACCAAGGAAGAGACTATTTTTAAGACCGTTTTTCCCCTGGACCGACAGAGGACAGCCCCCCTTGGCTTACAGCGGGGCCACGGGTCATGAGCAAGGAAGCTCAACACTGCTGGGGCCCGAGGTCACCTCCAGGGGGTGCTTGGTCATCTGCACGGCCCTATTTGGGATCCCATGAGGCGAGATCTGGTATGGAGCTCCAGACTGAGGGTGATTGATGGTCAGTTTACGTTTCTTTCATTCTTCAAATAATCGCACCAACAGTTGTCACCTTCTCACCATGCGTTTTGCTGGTGGTCTTGTCGCCCATTCCAGCCTTCCTTTGACAGCTCTTTGGTGTTGTCCATGGTGGTGGAAGAGGTTGGAATGGAAGAAATGGATTCTGTGGACAGGTGGGCTTTATACACACGACGAGTTGAGATCAGGAGTATCTGTAATTGATTGATGTAATCTGTGTGCCACGTGGGCACACACACAGCCAGTGTCTGTCAGAGACTGGGTTGTAGGGAATCAAATCCTTATTTCTCCCAAAGACATGCAAATCAATTTCTAACTTTTATGAAATGTGTTTTTGCTGGATATTTGGTTGACGTTCTGTTCTCTCTCCATTAACATGAAACTACCATTCAAATTAGAGAGACCGTTCACTTCTCGGTAAAGCAGCAAACTTACAAATTCAGCAGGGGATCAAATACTTATTTCCCCGACTATACAGAATCTGACTTTTTTTTGTTTACTCAAATGCAGTACAGCAGACACATTGCCAGGTTAAGCACACAGAGGGAACTGCCATGCAAGCTTTAGGACACAAAAGATGGCGCAAGACAAGTGGAACCTCTAAACCTCAAGGCCACAAAGTGTTTACTAAGGGGGGGGTTAGTGTAAAATGGCAGATGAGCCCCCGCCTTACACATGGGTCAAGCTAAGCAGGGTTACAATGAACCTCTAAACCTCAAGGCCATAGTGTTTACTAAGGGGGGGTTAGTGTAAAATGGCAGATGAGCCCCCCCTTACACATGGATCAAGCTGAGCATTGTTACAATGAACCTCTAAACCTCAAGGCCATACAGTGCTTACTAAGGGGGGGGCAGTGTGAAATGGCACGTGTTTCCCCCCCCACACAAATGGGTCAAGCTGAGCATTGTTACAATGAACCCTGTAAACCACAAGGCCACACAGTGTTTACTGGGGGGGGCAGTATAAAATGGCACGTGACCCCCCCCCGGGGTCAAGCCGAGTAGTGTCACAATGTTAAAGTGTACAATGTGTTACAATAAACCCTCTAAACCTCAAGGCCACAACCAGCACGCCACTCAAGTCCCTCGCCATCCCATCGCGCTGACGCAGCACACCGCATGACCTGCTGTTTCCAAGGGTGGGGTGCTGGTTGGCAAACACTTCCTTTTGATAGAGTTGGTTTCCGAGGAGGACTTGTGCTGAAATAACGACATGTAATTGCATCAATGAAAAAGGGCCAGAAATGGCGTAAGCAGAATCGGAAGGGGGGGGGGGGGGGGGGGGGGAATTATTGTGGAAGCTTATCTAAAATAGCAAAGCATTCATATAAAATGTGAACACCGGGCATGGGCTGGCATGCTAGCCTGGATGGGTTAAAGCCCCTTACCCAGCCGGGAGGCCAGTTTAATGGAAGAATAGTCAGACTGTGTCCTTCCCTAACACAATAGGTGGCGGTCCTCCTGGACTATGGTGCCTGTATGGATACCCATGGGGCAGGCTGGGAATTGTAGTCAAGTAGCAAAGCCCTGCAGTGTTCCGTGGGTGCCACCAGGGGGAGCTGCAGGGACAAATCATCCCAACCTCAGGGTACTGCTGCCTGACCCGGAAGTACCTCTCACACCTGTAGTAGGGTCACACCAGGCTGGTGTAATCAAGGCCACCCAACCTCATCCAGGTGGGCCATAGTTGGGTGGATATCAACAAAGCTTGCCTGGAGGAGTAAAAGGAGAGGAAGAGATGAGAATAAGAGGAGTTGTGATTGTGTGCGGTGTTAGTGCATCACCTGCAGAGGTAATTGGGAAAATAAATAATTATTGGAAATTATATTTGTGTTGGTCTGTTGGAGGGTTTGGGGGGCTCCCTAGCACCCCTTACAGGTTACAAAAGGCACAGGTGTGCCCAGGACCGACATGTGACCTTTTCTTCTTTGGAGCGCTGGATGTGCGCCCAAGCAAACAGCAGAGAAACAGAAGTCCTGAAGCCTACAGCCAGGACCACTCCGGAGTGGCTTCAGAACGAATGTTTGAGTGTAACTGAGTGGCCAGGCTTTTAATGACATCTTGGGCACGGCCATGGTCATCAGCAGTGTGTCTGTCTGTACAGAGAGTGTCGACCTCGTCGAGAGGTTTACTTACCTCAGTGGCGACACTGGTGTCTCTGGTAACTCTTCCTATGAAGTCAGTTGATGGATTGGGAGACCATGAGGGGGTCATGAGATCACCAGAAAGTGGGGATGTGGCATTCCTGTAATCTCTGCAAAAGGACAAAGTCTTTAGAGTCCTGGTGCTTCCTGTTTATGTGAAATGGACGCTATCCAGTGACCTGAGACTGGACTGCTTCGGTACTGTGTCTCTGGCCAAGTCAAAGCCGAGACTTTAACCCCATAGGACATCCCAGGAGACACCTGAAGATGGCCGCTTACAGACTCTTCCCATCCAGTCTACCACAGCTTGAGAGGATGTGCCAGGAAGAATGGGATAAACTGGCCAAATCCAGGGGTGCAAAGCTTGGCGAGACTACCCAAGAAAACTCAAAAGCTGGAATTGAGGGGCTTCTACATAGTACTGAATTAGGGGTCTGAATACTTCTATGAAGTAATAATTTGCAAACCTTTCCAAAAACCTGTCTTCACTTTGTCATTATGGGTTACTGAGTGGAGGCTGATGGGTACAGATGGCAAAGGTATCTATTTAAAGTGAAATCTACAACACAATCAAGGTAAAGCGGTTGAGTGTGTCCCGTACCCATTTCCCCACCCCTGTAAGCCAACACCGAGCTGGCAGCCCAAGGCCAAGTCAAGCCCACGCGGGCCTATTTAAAATTGCCAGTTACCCTAACCTGCGCAAGAAAAACCCAGAGCAGCCAGAAGAAAATCCCTAAGCATGGGATTCAAACACGAGAGAAAGAAGCAGCGCTGCTCACTGCACCGCCATGCCTCCCCCTTTTTGAACAACATGGAAGGGAGCGAACACGTCCTCAAGCAGGAAACGCCCCGCTGCTCGGGCCCCTCTGAAGACGCAAACCGCTCAACAGGAAAGCCCAATTAAGCAAGGAGTCGATGATTAGGAAATAACGAACTCTGGAGAACAAAATGGCCTCCCCTCAAACCAAACACTTCTGATCTTTTTAATGACCAGCTGGTCGTTAGGGACACCTGCAGCCACCGTGGCCCTTCAGGACTGAACTTCGCCAGCTTATGAAACCAGCAAAGGCGCTATAAAGCAGCTTTTATAAGAAAGTGTGACATTTCAATTACCTAAACCCCATTTTGGAAAACTTTTCACTTGATTATTCTAACATCCAGCTCATCTGCACAGCCCACGCGGGGTGTGTGTGTGTGTGTGTGTGTGTGTGTCACAAAGCCATTGCTCCCTGTTATGTACATAAAAAGCCAGACAGGGAGGTTCAACTTGACAAACCCGCCTGTCAGACGGCTTTAATGTTCCCAGCTGTACTTTTATTTTATTAACACTGCCATAAACTTTACACATACACCGCATTTGGCAACAGTGGACATGCCGTTCAAAAATAAATGACGTCGGCACGGATGTACAGTCAAGCTCAACCAGGCAGGCAGAAAAAAAAATAAAATACTGAAATAGAGATGACAGCCATAAGAAGATCTGACAAGTGAGGGGAGAGCGTTCAGGTCTGCTTAGCTAAGCTCTCTCAACATCCCATGCAGATCCTTCTTAAAGGTTGTCAGGGTTTTCTGTTTCAACTCCCAAAAGCTCTCAGCATGAAGGAGCGCCCCCTGGCTTCAGTCCCACGCCTGCCCCTTACCGTCCCCGCTGGCATCCTCCATTATGTGATTCACCGTTAACTTGAAAGAATTCTGCTGGATCGGCTTTTATCAATTCTTTTGAGGACTCTGAAGACCTGGATGAGGTCCCCACACAGTCGTCTCCACTGGAGACTAAGCAGGTTTCACGTCCCAGTAGGACATGGCCTTAAGTCCCTGTGATGCTCCTGGCTGATTCTCCTCTGCCCAACGTCAAGGAAAAGGGTCTAACTGCAGCTTGTAATACCAATAGGTCAGGTAATGCCCACAATATCAGTCACAAAACGCCCTTTGAGTGAGATAACCCTCCTACACCCCTAATCTTAACTATAGTGTCACAGAGCCCTAATGGTAGTCAGTCTAATGTGATGGGTGCTACGTGACTGACGTGGAGGACGTTTCGTGATGTTGGGGCGTTACGTGACTGACTTCATAAGTACTGCGGTCTGCCATTACACTCTGTTGCCTTCAGGTGTTGCTTTGTCTTTCTTGTAGCGAGGTGACCAGAAATGCCCACACCACCTCAGATGCGCTCTCACAAGTGTGTTATATACAGTCGGAGAATTGTACAGTATAAACGTATTAATGGAATCTGTAAGGAGCAACTTATTATTTGCGCAGTTGTCGTGGTGGTTAGTTTGTCACCATTGTGCCTCTGAGGTGGCACTGTAAGCAGAACAACTTCTCCACAGTGCAATTCCCAGCTCGGAACCATTTCCATTTCAAGAGCTAGTGCTCCCTGCTGGTCATAACCCCTCATACCCCCTACTATGGAGTGTCTGCAGCAACTTGTTAACTCACTCCACCCCTCAAGGAATTCTGGGATGTTCTAGACATTGATTACAATCGTTGCCGAGTGCTAGGATTGTTCATTCTTTGTCTAGCTGTGGTCCCTTCGTGTCACCTTCTATTGGTGGTAAACTGGGTAAAGGTAAAGGAGTGAAAAATACAGTGGAGGACACAGTGGGGTTTGATCTCCTGCTGAATTGGTAAGTTTGAACAGTCTCTCTAATTTGTGTGGTAGTTTCATTTTAATGGAGAGAGAACAGAACATCAACCAAAAATCCACAAGTAACACAAAACATAAAAGTTATAAATTGATTTGCATGTCATTGAGAGAAATAAGGATTTGATCCCCTACAACCCAGTCTCCGACAGAGACTGGCTGTGTGTGTGCCCACGTGGCACACAGATTACATCAATCAATTACAGATACTCCTCATCTCAACTCGTTATGTGTATGAAGTGCACCTGTCCACAGAATCAATTTCTTCCATGCCAACCTCTCCACCACCATGGGCAATGCCAAAGAGCTGTCAAAGAATGTCAGGGACAAGGCGGGAATGGGCTACAAGACCACCAGGAAGAAACCTGGTGAGAAGGTGCCAACTGTTGGTGCGATTATTTGCAAATGGAAGAAATATAAAATGACCGTCAATCTCCCTCGGTCTGGAGCTCCACGCAGAAATTGAGTCATGCAACAGGACAACAATCCCAAGCACACCTGCAAATCTACAACAGAATGGCTGAAAAAGAAAAATAATCAAAGTACGGCGATGGCCCAGTCAAAGTCCAGACCTCAACGCGATCGAAATGCAGTGGCAGGACTTTACGAGAGCTGCGCCCAAGCGAATTGCCGCAAACCTTAATGAACCGAAGCAATGCTGTAGAGAAAAGGGGGCCAAAATTCCTCCACAACGACGTGAGAGACTGATAAAGTCCGACAGAAAATGATAACTTCAAAGTCATGGCTGCCAAAAGTGGTTGTACAAGCTACTGAATCATGGGGCGTACTTCGTTTTTTCACACGTGGCTTCTCCATTTTGGCTCCATTTTTGTTAAATAAATAATAAAGATGGTGGAATCTGTTGTGTGTTGTTTCACACCCAAGGATAGATTTAAATAATTTTAGAATCTGGCGAGAAAGCTAGGTGGGGATGCCAGTGAGCCCCAAACCCCAGACACGAACACACAAGACAATCCCGGGTTCAAATAAAAGGTGCTTATTACACAAATACCTTGTATAAACAAGCACAAAACAAGTCGCTTCTTCTTCTCTTTCTCCTCCTCTCTCCCCTCTTCTCTACTCCACTGCCCACCTCCAGTCGAGTTTTGCCTTCCTACCTCCCAGCTCCGACTTGCCTGGACAAGGTGGCGCGGTCCCTTTTATGGGGGACTTGGGAGTACTTCTGGTGCCATGGCTTCTTGTCATTTGAAGTACTACTGGGTTATACGGAAATTCCCAATAACATGGAGTGTAACCCTCTTGTGGTTCCCACAAACCTCAGCAGGGCTGCATAACTGGACTACATTTCCCAGCATACCCTACTGGTTCCGCACTCCAGCCACCGTTAAAAAAAAAAAAAAAAAAAAACCTCACACTGTTGCAGTGTGGTGCTGAGGTGTCACCTGCTGCACTTAGGTCCCAATCGAGGTGGTTCATCGTGTGATGTGTGTGGCTCCCAACCTGGCACTGAATCCCAGGGCTGCTGCCACCCTGGGGGGAATAAACAACCCTCAGTGACAGTGCTTCCCTTTTATCCCGGTCAGGGAAGGAACTCTAAATATACCCGTCTGGGACCTATCTATCTATCTATCTATCTATTATATACTGCCTTTCCTATCTATCCACCTATTATATAGCACCTTTCCTATCTATCTATCTAGCTGAAAAAAAGTATTAATAAAAGTTGTACTGCATATACCATACAGATAAATAACACTGAACCTTCAAATGTTAAATCTTGGATTTACCTGCTTCACAACTCACTTGTTCCACTGCTGATGGGTTTGCCGTCTGAGCCTCTCCACGCCGTTTCACTTACAACATTAAACATTGATCAATCCTGGGCTAGCGCTGCTGAAAAAACAAATTGAGCAGATACGTGATATCATCCGATTTGTGTTCACAATAAACAATCCAAACAATGGCAGACAACGAGGAGATTCTTGTAATATTTTTAGCTCAACAGAGACGGCTGAAAATAACACGGCCCAAAATGAGAACTGAAAAGGAATTCACCAACGTCATGCACCCCAACCTTAAAACAGACTTCTCTTTCAGAAAAATACAGCAAGAAATTATACAAAGCAGACAATTCAAGGTTAGGGTGGAAGATATTTAAAATATAATTGAATGCCAACAAGCTCATTTCAACATTAAACGTCAAAGAAACCCAATTGCTGCTTAATATTAGCAGGTAAGATTAGCAACTTGTTCCTTTCTTCAGGACATTTCAAAGCATCAAAGAGTCTTATTTCAGGAAAGAGAAGCTTCAGAGAAATGTGACACGAGGACATCGCCGCCTACAGTGGAGGTTTACCAGAAAGTCCTTTTAAGAGGAGGACTCAGGGCAGGATGCCAGCCGTCCTGTGCCCACATGCTCTACTTCTTTTTCTTCTTTCCTTTATCTGCGCTTTCAGTAGTCTTCACGACAGCCAGTTTCTTGTGGAGACTGGAACTGGCTCTCATCGTCACTTCTGACTCAATCCTGTTACGGATAGCAACTTCCAAGTTCTGTACACAGGGAGACAAATTTAATAACATTACTGACTGACACTGGAAATGGAAACAGATGAAAAGAGTGGATCAGTTAAAGAAAGCTCAAATTAAAACTGAAAACCTGCTCAGGTGCCATGTTGGTTAAGTTATCATTAATTTTTTATATGGTGTTATCATGTTACATGCTAAAAGTTACAAAAAAAAAATTAATAATACAAATACGAAAGTTCCAGACAGCAGTCATGTCATGAATACAGAAAGAACCTCCAGGGTCTTCCGAGAAATTGTTAATGATGTTCAGCATGGAGAGTTTGGGCAAGAGAAAGGAAGAGGATGAAAACAGGAGCAGAATAACAAGGTACTCTGAGATAGGAAAGCGGACAAGCCGCCCTACCAAGCGGGTGGCACCAGGTGGCATCAGAGACCATCGTTGACTGTTTTTTACTTTCTCATTTTCAAAGTACAGGGAAAATTTTGTAATTGTCCAAAAATTCGATTTTGAGATTTCCATGAAACTTGACGTTTTAGACCTCTCTGATTCCAATCTACTTTCTCATAGAGAAAGTATTATAATTGTCCAAAAATTCGAAGCCAAGATTTTAATGAATCTCGACGTTTTAGACCTCCCAGAGTCCAATTTACTTTCTCATAGGTAAAGAATCATCCACAAATTTGATGTTGAGTTGTTGTATGATGAATCTCGACATTTTAGACCTCCCTGACTTTCTCGTATATGAAGTATAGGAATCCTCCAAAAATTCCATTTTGAGATTTTGATTAATCTCGACCTTTTAGACCTCCCTGAGTCGGAAAATACTATTTTTGGAATTGCGCGCGCACACACACACACGTGTGCATGTATATGTAAACTTAGGCCAACCAAATTTTACATACAAGTATTAGGTACAAAACGTAGATTTCTATCAACTTTTGAACTATTTCTGCTAACCGGAAGTGGTACTTTACCTGAAAATTTCCCCAAAAATATAAAAAATTTGATAATTTCACATCTTATTATGGTAAAGCACCACATTTTAAGCATTTTCTTGTCACTTTACATTTTTTTTGAAAAAATGACCAATTATCAAGATAATCGCAATTTTCCGTTTGACATTCAAATGTTAATACATACATATTTGAGAACGTGTTTGCTTTATGTAAACAAAATTTTGTGTACAAGTATTACATTACACACATTACTAAAGTCTCTTGCAACTTTTGACCCGCTTCTGCTTACTGAAACTGGTAATTTACCTGAATTGTTCGCCAAAATAAAATTACCATGGCAAATTTTCAATATACTGTAGGTATTATGGTAAAGCAAATCGTTTTGGACATTTTTTATCTCGTTACAGTTTTCTCGATTTCAATTTTCGTTATTAAAACGTGTGCATACCAGCAGTGAGACAAGTCGCGTCATGCCATTCAAAAATACAGTAGAACCTCTGGTCACAAACGTTTCCGAACATGTACAAATTTGGTTACGATCAAAAAATTTGCCAAAATATTGCATCTGTTCACAACCACACAATCTGATGGCGAACAAAAACACTGGCAGCCAGTTTCCCTACACGCGTTCGTACGCACCAATGATTTCCCATTCTCTGTTTCCCATTTTCTTTTGTTTGCATATACATGGTCTAACAAAGCAGCTGATGTTGCAAAAGGAGTTACAGTGTTAACCAAGCAGAGGCCTCATGTGCTGGAAGAGGTGGAAAAACTGTTGCTAGTGTGGTTGAACGAGTAGCACATTGCAGGGGATAGCATAAGCGAGCCGATCATATGTGAGAAAGTCAGGAAGATTCAATGGCGATTTGCTGAAAAAAAATCCTTCTTTGAGTGGCGAAGGTGAGGAATTTATAGCCAGTAGAAGATGGAGTGAAAAGTTTCACAAGACAAGTGGCATTTAATTTTTTTCCCTGTGCTTAAAACTCATTAAAAAAAGTGTTGACAGCGAGCGGTTCGTAAGGGTCTAGCACAAACTCTTACAATGTTAGTTTTCTCTGTTGTTCAAGGTTTTCTCAGTGTTATTCAATGTTTTTACATTTAGTTTACTATTACACTGTGCATTCTATGGTATAATTAACTATTTTTGTGCTTACAAAAAATATATTTACATACAGTTTGTACGGTCTGGAACGGATTAATTGTATTTACATACAGTCTTATGGGGAAATTACGTTCGGGTTGCGTCCAGAGTTTTGGAATGAATTACGGTCGTGACCAGAGGTACCACTGTACTCGGTTTGCATAAACACCAAGTCCTACTACAGTGCATAGGAACGGCAAATTGATGCCATTCGAAAGGTGCTTCATTTACATTTTAAAATATAATGCCAACATACAGTAGAACCCTTAAAAACAATTAAGGTAAACAATAATATGACCATTTTTTTCGGGATTACCTATATGAATAACTCATCCCAATGTCTGAGTATATGAGAAAGTCAAGGAGGTCACTCTAGATTTTTATACCTGGCGACCTGTCTCAGAAGAGGCCAAGAGAGTCCAGCTGCAGTCAAGACAGTCTGAAGCCCCAGACCGATTCAGTGACCTTAGACATGCTGAGGCTCATAAGATGACACCCCTGTAAGTGGCATCTATTTGACTCCGCCCACTTTCCAAGAGCCACTCCCCATATTTCACTAGTGCACTAACGCCTATATTGCATGCCCGTCATATCTATTTCAATTCCTTTTAGTTCCTGCTACAGTTATTTTTTTTATCAGAGGTCAATGTAACTTTTTTGTGTGAAAAACTTAAATCAGACAATTTTCAAGGTAAAACAACACATTGCATTAAAAATGTCTACTGAATCCAGTGAGTACACTTAACTGTGTAGTTATACAAGGGGTCAAAAATAGACGTCGTCGTGTTTCTCACATGAACACAAGGAGGTTCTGGGCCTCGTGGTGTCTGAAGTACTCGGTTCTGTCCAAGGCCTAAAGCTGTCCTGACTGCAGCTGGATACTTCTCGAAGAGGCAGGTGAGAGAAGGACTGGGAGATACATATAAATGCAAACCAAAACAAATAAAAATAGCAACCAAACCCAGACAAGAGACAAAAATTAAAACCAAGAAAGACGCAAAGCAAATGGTAGCAATTAGTGCATTTTTTTTCTTTTTTATACAGGTAAAATTCCGTTACAACGAACTGCAAGGAACCTAAAAAATATTTCGTTGTAATGAAAATTTCGTTGTAAAGATATTCGTTGTAAGGACATTTTACCTGTATATCCAAAGATTTGATAAAGAAAAGAGATCCCAGCTGACCTTTCATCCTGTTATGCAGATGAACCGGAGGTCGCGACCCTATAGGCCACGCCCTTAGAAACATGGGACACGACACAAAATTTGGAAACGAAGACAATAAAATATATCAACTTTAATTAGAATTGAGCACAAACCCTAAAAACTGAACCTTATCGTGACACATGGTTTATCATTTTTCTTCCACACAGCCATTTTTTATCTTATTTAAAACAAACCTTAATTATTTGTATTTTATGTAAGTTTCATTCCTCGGCCTGTTTTGCTAATCTAGACAAGAGACACTGCAAAGTAAAAAGTCTGAATTAGCGTAAGCCGCACTAATTTGGGATGTTCATAAGAAATGTAATACAGTAACGCTGCTCCATTTAACCCTGTTTTGATATTACGCAGCTTTTTTTTCAAATTAAAATTTTTCATTGATTCACTTTGTAGTCATATAAAAGTGTGGTTTTCGGCGAAAATATCGTTTTTTGCCGCAATCCCACAACTTGATTAGATAGTCTCGCAGCATGTTTTATATCAGTGCAGTACAATATATTATGTATGCCTGTTCATTTATGATTGGTCATCAGTTATTGTGTAAGGGTATAAACATAACATTTTATTTTACTGTAATAAATAACAATTATCCCTTTTTCGTTTTAAAATGAGTGGTTGCAAAGAAAAAGAAAGTAAAATGACAAGAAAAAGCACTTTGCTGGAAACTAAAATGCAGGCACTCAGACGATAAGATGCAATTAGCGAAATTAGCGTTTCTCAAAATAAGAAACAAAAGGAACTTTCAACGGATTTTCTATAAAAAAAAAAAAAAAGTTTTGCCACTATTACGGAAATTATGGATCAATTTATATAAGTTATCCAAATTTTGCTAGAAGCGTAAAGGCAAGACTACGTGTCATTGATGCGATGTCTGGCTATCTACAATTGCTTGCTGAACGACAGAGAAAAAGGCAAACGACGTTAGAAGACTTCTTCACAAAAAGTGTCAAATGAGAAACATAAATTATGTATTTACTCAAATATTTTTGATTTTCATGAATGACTTAGGAATAAAAATCGATATTAGCAATAAAAAATGTCTATAAATAATGCAATAAAAAAGTACCTAATTATACATGTTACAAAATAAATCAAAAACAAATGATAAACTTTTTTATTCTTTGTCCTGTTTCACCTCTCCCCATTATGTACATGTTAAGATGACCTCGTTTGATGTGTTTTAATGCTGGGATTTCTTGGAACGTATCCCCCACGCTAAGCAGGGTCTTACTGTAATTTATTTCATGAGGTAGAAGTGTGTAACAAACAAGAATAGTTACATCAAGTATTTGAAATAATAAAATGTGTGCTTCAATTGAAATGTTTAAAGGCTCACATGTTCTTGATTTTAACAGAAATCTGTCATTTTTCACCCACTGACAGGTCCATAGAGGTTGCTAGATTCCTAGTAAAGGATCACAAATGTCTAAAATAACATCATATTCATAATCACAGACCTTGAAATAGTCTAAAACGAGACTCCACATGCTTATGTTTGAAATCTGTCACTTTTAATCTTCTGGGAGTGGCTCTTAAGAGGGTTAGGACCACCACTAAATGGCTCTTAAGTAGGTTAGGACCACCACTAAAGAATCAAATATCAAAAATATGAGCACATTCATGATCAGCAACCTCAGAATGGCATAAAACGACACTCCACATGCCTGTATTGCCGATCCCCATTTTTATGAATGTTTTGTGAAAAGAAGTGACTTTGGCCCCTTGAATACCCCTGGGGTTGGTTGACGTGACATACACAACTTCAAGTTCATCTGATTATTTTTGCTGAAGACTCCTATTCGTGTGTTCTTTATCATAAGGGTGTAATTTCCAGCACAAAATATGGTGTAAAAATGACAGCTTTTCGGGTCTAGAGTACAAAAAATAGGGGGGGGGGGGGGGGGGGGAACCAAAAATTATGAGATCTTGCATAACTAGACATCAAGATGAGTCCAATGGTGTATCATATGTGGGGCTTTTCTCATTCCAGTGAGTCAGGAGGCACAGGACAAAAAAAATAAATAACCGAAGTGACTTCAAAGCGTTCAAAACGAACACAACAGGACCGAGTGTACAAACATGCAGGGATCTCTATGGCTGCCACGTTTCAGAGGGTGTTAAAAATGCCAACTGCACCATAAGAACAACAAGGAAGTCTGCAAAGGGTCCAGGAAATGAGCCAAAAAAAACTGACTCACATGATCTTTTAGGAAATTTGTAGTGCACTACTGCATTTAAGTGATGAGGTCAGCAGAAACAGGAGGCGGAAACAGAAAAAAAATAACGAGAAGACAAATGAAGTGTGGCACGATCACAACTTCAAGGGTGTTATGATGCAGCCAGGGCCATGAGACATAAATGGCAAAAGAAGAGTAGGTCCAGCAGGTTTAATAATTGAAATCACCCCCCAACCCTGATATCCTGGCCTAGGTCTCTGGGAGCTGGAAAATAACCCAGCAGAATCAGTAAAATGGCAGGAAGCACTCAATCAGCCCAACATACACTATATTGCCAAAAGTATTGGGACGCCTGCCTTTACACACACATAAACTTTAATACATAGGCTATAATATGGAGTTGGTCCACCCTTTGCAGCTCTTAACAGCTTCATCTCTTCTGAGAAGGCTCTACACAAGTTGTAGGAGTGTGTTTATAGGAATTTGTGACCAGGAGAGCATTTGTGAGGTCAGGCACTGATGTTGGTCAAGAAGGTCTGGCTCGCTCACAGTCTCCACTCGAATTCATCCCAAAGGTGTTGAGTCGGGTTGAGGTCAGGGCTCTGTGCAGGCCACTCAAGTTCCTCGCTCCTCCATTTCTTTATAGACCTTGCTTTGGGCACTGGTGTGTGCGCAGTCACATTGCCATCCCCAAACTGTTCCCACAAAGCTGGCAGCATGAAATTGTCCAAAATGGCTTTGTATGCTGAAGCATTAAGAGTTCCTTTTACTGGAACACCTGAAAAACAACCCCTCCCCCACCCTCCCAAACTTTACACTTGGCACAATGCAGTCAGGTGGGTACTGCTCTCCTGGCCAGACTCGTCCATCAGATTGAGTGATTTGTCACTCCAGAGGACACATCTGCACTGCTCGTGAGTCCAGTGGCGGGCAGTGGGCTTTACACCACTGCATCCAACGCTTGGTGATGTCAAGCTTGGCTGCAGCTGCTCGGCCATGGAGGCCCATTCGATGAAGCTCACTCTCTCTCTACGCTGCACTGTTCTTGAGCTTTTGGAGGCGCTGTCCCCGCTCTGTGATTTGACATGGCCTACCACCTCATGGCTGTTGTTCCCAATTGCTTCCACTTTGTTATAATACCACTAACAGTTGACTGTGGAATATTTAGTAGTAAGGACATTTCACGAATGGCACAGGTGACATCCTATCACGGTACCAGGCTTGAATTCACGGAGCTCCTGAGAGCGACCCATTTTGTCACAAATGTTTGTAGTCTGCATGCCAAGGTGCTCGATGTTATACACCTGTGGCCATGAAAGTGACTGGGACACCTGAATTCAATGATTTGGAGGGAGGGTCCAAAATACTTTTGGCAATATAGTATACTTGTATTAGAGGAGGAATGAGCAGGACGATGGGATAGCTGGTATGAAAAGATATAGAAATCTAAAAGAGTGATTAGGTTGGACAGCGGTCAAGATTAAGCTGAGCATCAAGTGAATTTGGGGGAAAAAAAAAAAAAAAAAAGGAAAAAATCCCCAAGAGGGAGCGGCAGATTTTTAGAAAGTCATATATGACTGCGATCTTCTGCCATCTCCACCTAATGCTTATTCATTTTTTTAAAGTGTGTTTTGTTTTAACCACCAACTCATGTCCTCCACGAGAAAATTCAGATTTTGCCGGCAAACTGAAACGCTCCCTAATTTCATCGCCGATTACAGAGCGCAGCCGAGCCATCCATGAGAGATTCAGGAGCCAGTTGGAGATTTTAAAATCCTGGCTCAGTGAGGCGACGGAGTGAATGAATGGCAGATCTGCACATTTCCTTACGTGCCGTGTTGTTAACGGCTGAGTGAATGGCTAGACAACTTCCTGACTGCCAGCCTCATTTAGGGTGGATTGACCGGCCGGCATTTAATTGACAGACTGAAGACCATCACATAGCCATTCTTTGAATGTGGCAACAATAGTTAGAAGACTTTTTCCATTATTGTTCTTACTTTTCAGAGGACACAGGAGGCAGACGTCCATTAGGCTCCTAAGCCAGTGACTAGTGATTCCTAGCAGGAATCAGAAGAACTATATATACCCCATAAAATGTTATCTTTATTAACATTTGTGGACTTACTATATCAAGATTTCATCTTCATTTAAAAAGTTTTAATGGACGGCATGCAGAGACTGGCATCCCGGCCAGGATTGAACAAGGACCCTTACTTTGTATAAAAGATAGCCCGGACTCCAGATGTACAAACCACACGCGTTTTATTCCTCTTTTCTTCACAGCACACAATATCACACAGTGCAGTCAACACTCTCAGTCCTTATCTTTGCTTCTTCTGCCGCCTCTACTCCACTCCTCGCAAGCTCCGTCCTCTTCCACCCGACTCCGACTCCTTGAATGGAGTGAGGCGGCCCCTTTAATAATGCATCCAGATGTGCTCCCCGATGATCTCCCTGCAGCACTTCCTGGTGTGGCGGAAGTGCTACCGTCCAAGGCTCCTTAGTCCTTTGGGCGCCCCGAGGGTGGCCACGAATCCCCAAAGGGTTGAGCCTTCCAGTTCCGTGGCTCACACACAATCCAGGATGGCTGCCCTCTTATGTCCTGGGGTAAGAATTGCCCCTCTCCCGGTCCCCTGCTTCTCCTCCAGGCCTCCTGGTGGGGCAAGGTCCCCGGCTCTCCATCACACCGGCCAGGAGGGCAGTACAGTTGACTCCGTTTAAGTGCACGGCTGCTGGATGAGATCACCGTGTGCACTTGAGCGGAGTGTACTGTGACTGTAGATGGCGCTATACCAGCGCTTAATCCAACACAGACAGACACGGGAGGCACACTATTGAAGTGCTTTTATTTTTTCTTTGCTCGTGTGGAACATCTTCCCCGTCCCAACGAGCCCACAACACAGTCCACAGCACCACTACACACAATACTTTCCTTTCTTTGCCCTCTTATCTTCACCACTCCTCTCTGGCAAGATTAGTCCCTCTCCTCCCGACTCTGGCTCTCGAAGTTGTGGTGGCTGCTGGCTCCTTTAATAGCCCACCCAGAAGTGATCCAGGTGTTTGATGCCCTATTTTTGGCTGCAATTCCATGTCTATGGGAAGAACTGCCCACATGGGCTCAGGAGCAACTGCAGCTCCGCCTGGCAGCACCCCCGGATCCCGACAGGGTTGTAGGGAACTACGTCTCCCATGGAGCCCTGCGGGAATCCGAGGCACCACTGCCACCCAGGGGGGCTGCCATCTAGCGTCCTGGGTGAGGTACTGTTCTGACCAGGCTTGCTCCCCAGGTCCATACAGTGAAGAGGCGTCCCAGCTGGACAAGGACCCCGGCCGTCTACATGTCAGTCCTGAAAGTTGACCATTCAGTTACCCCACTTACTAGCTTAGTCAAACACAATAAAACATTCATTAAAATAGACTACGGTGAAGAATATAGTGGATACACGCATAATACACACACACACATTAACTGTTCAGATATACCTGTATTGTACTGTACTGTACTGGCAACTCATAATCCATGTAGTTGCACGTGTCCAAGTGTCAATCAATCAGGCCTACATTTTCACGAAAATAATCAGTCATTGTTTTCTGCACGCTGTTCACACGATTCAGGCTGTGTATCTGATTACTGAGGCTGTTAAAACTCTCCATAGTCCTGACAGCCATTTACCTCCAGTTAACATCGCAGCTTGCGTAGGGACTTTAGTGCGTCCGTGAAGGAAACGGTCTCTGCTGGTGGCTCATTAATCGTGCTGGCGGAAGCAGTATCCTCTTCTCCGTCGGAGTCTCGCATGTCGGCAGTGTCCTTAGTGACTGTACAGTTCTCGGCATCAGTGTGGTCTGCTGAACAATCCGCCTTCAGCCGGTCACAAGAGCCGGGCTACTTACATTGTCACACACTGATTACGTCATTTGAGTGTGTCAATCAATATCGCTGTTCATGCAGTTAACTGGAGTGAATTTGGCTGGAGAGGATAGCAATAGGATCAATAATGTACGTGCGCTCATCTGAAGTGATTGCCCATTTACTTGACTTTATACAAATAGAGACCATGCAAGTCACGTGCAGCCAGGTGGAGCGTGCGCTTGACCGACATGCACTTAAATGGAGTCAACTGTATAATGAAAAGACAATTCATTCAGATTATTTCCTTCCCCAAAACGCTTGGTGGCTGCGTTCCTGGGTTATGGTACATCTACCAATACCCACAGGGCAGGATGGGAACTGTAGTTCCATGGGACAGCCCTGTTGGGTTCCGTGTGTGGCACCAGAGGGCGCTGAGGGGATTACTGGTCCCTACTTTGTGCACTTCCATGTAAGGCCGAAGCCCTACAATCTCGTGATGCCGGGAGTACTCCGGAGTTCTGTATAAAAGGAGCTGCCCCACTTCAGTACTGGGAGCCAAAGTTGGGTAAAAGTGGATGAAGCTTGCCTGGTTGAATGGAGAGAACTTAGGAAAGTGTAGATTGTTGGTTCATACCTTCTTGAATCCTTTGTAGAAGATAGAAATGTAAGATTGAACCTTTTATCTAAACTGAGACTTGTGTCTGTGCAATTGTGGCTGGAGTTTGGGGTGCTGCCAAATACCCTGGTGGTCACACGGTCTTCTTCTTCTGGCTGCTCCCATTAGGGTTGCCACAACGGATCATCTTCTTCTATATTTTCCTGTCCTCGTCATCTTGCTCTGTCACACCCATCACCTGCATGTCCTCTCTCACCACATCCATAAACCTTCTCTTTGGCCATCCTCTTCTCCTCTTGCCTGGCAGCTCTATCCTTAGCACCCAAATCCCAATATATTCAGCATCTCTCCTCTGCACATGTCCAAACCAAAGCAATCTCGCCTCTCTGACTTTGTATCCAAACCGTCTAGACCAACCTGAGCTGACCCTCTAACGTCCTCATTTCTAATCCTGTCCATCCTCGTCACATCCAATGCAAATCTTAGCATTTTTAACTCTGCCACCCGTAGTCTATTGTATAAATTAAATCAACATAAATGAAAATTCTGCATGTGGAAAAAGTTCATCCCTCCATTTATCACTACCTCAGACACCTCCAATTAGAATCAGGCGCATTACCGAGGATGCTGTCTGAACCTGTCTTATTGAAAACTCAGAAATGTAGTTTGGTTTGCTGTTTATTGATGACTAGCCGTCCACTGCGGCTCTGCCCGCGTAGTAGTGAAACAGGACAAACTTTAAAGATTAATAAACAAACAGGTATCGCTAGCTAAGCGGAGCCAAGGAACACTGCAAACTGCAGAGGTAGAGCGACTCGAACAGAGGCTGGCGACTGAGTGAGGAGGGCCCTGCCTGGCTCCCTACTCATGACATCAAGCTTCCCCCTTCCCTCGGCCCGCAGCCTCTGTCTCAGATTAGCGTGAATATATCACTCCTGTAAGCAAACTATGATACTTAGTGCAATGAGAGAAGCTGCAAAATCAACCGGAACGTTCAAGCAGATTATAGAAAAAACCTGATCTAAATCCGTTAAGTAGTTCTCTCGTTCGCTAGCTAAGTGGAGGGTAAGATGTGCTCTGAGCCTAGTGCACGACAGCAGAGGGCCCCACCCCTCGGCCAGCTGCATCTCTCTCAGATTTGCACAAATAAATCAGTACTATGATACTTAGCGCAATGAGAGAACTCACAAACTCCACTGGAAGTTCAAGCAAGTCAAGGAGCATGCACTGGTATAGTCTGCTGCCGCACCCACTACATGACGAAACAACTCGGGATCCTGGTTGGCAACCCCTCAGGTAGACACGTGGTCCAGTCCCACCCTCCGGAAATGACCCTCTATCTGCTGCAGCCAGGTGTGGTCCAGCCACTAGGGTCCCCAACAATGAGTATCTTATGAGCCGGATCACCTTCAAGGAAACGCGCCACATGGCCGTAGTACCATAACTGATGCTCCCTCACAATGCAGGTAATGTGCCTCATTTGGGACTCCATGAGCAACACAAAGTCAAACCAACGGTACCCAAGGATTTTCCGGAGAGACACAGTACTACTGTGTACGGATTCAGCGGGTTGGAAAATGGATGGATGGACACAGTACTAAACGAGTCCAGTCTTCGTCTCAGGTCACTGGATAGCGTCCATGTCTCACACCCATATAGCAAGACAAGAAGCACCAGGACTCTAAAGACTTGGACCTTCGTCCTTTTGCATAGATATTTGGAGCGCCACACACCCCTTTCCAGGGACCTCATGACCCCCCAATGCTCTCTCAATCTGTCTACTGACTTCATAGGAAGAGTCACCGGAGACATGAATGTCACTGCCAAGGTAAGTAAACCTCTTGACAAGCAAATTATACACAAAAACCCGATCTAAATCCGTTAATTAGTTCTCTCGTGAAAAGCAGACAGACATACAGACGTTGGATTTTATATAGAGACGTGCGTGTTATCACCATGACGAGACCAAAAGAGCTCCCTGAAGCCTTCACAAAGAAGGATAAAAATGCATAGGAGTCTGGAAAGGGATTTTAAAAGATCTTCACACAACTGGAAATTAACGATTCCACTGTCCAGGAGATCACCAACAAGTGGAGATTTCAAACAACTGCCAATTCCATCCACGTCAGCTCACCCCGACAAGTTCAGCTTAAGGAGAAAAGTGCAAGATGCTAAAGGAAGTCTCTGAGAAGCCCAAAATTTCATCAGAGGACCTCCAGGTAGCTATTACCGCCGCAGATGTCAAAATGAATGAGTGTTCCATTAGAGAGAGACGCACAAATCATGTCTACGTGGGAGGTGTGTGTCGTTCTGCTGTCCAGAGACAAAATCAGGCCAAGACTAGCATTAGCCCATGAGCGCCTAAGCAAAGACCATGCCTTATGGGCACACGAGGCAAAGAGTTATTTGGGGGAAAACTAAACACAACATATGACCAGAAGAACCTGATACCAATTGTAAAGTAAGGTGATGAAAATGGTATGATTTGGGGCACGTTTGCTGCATCAGGACCTGGGCATCTCACCACTATAGAATCTACTGGGAACTCTTCACTGTACTAAAAAAGGTCTGAGGATAATGCGAGACCATCTGTCAGAAGAATGAAGTACAACGAAAAGCAGACCTTGCAACATGACAATGACCCAAAACATGCCAGTCAATCCACCAAGGAATGGCTAAAAAAAAGAAAGAAGTGGAGGGTTCTCGAACAGCCTCGAGTTCTCGAGTTCTCGAGTCAAAGCCTGACTGAATCTGAATCCCATCCCGATGTGGGTGGGGCATGGGCTTGCGGGGGGGGGGGGGGGGGGGGGGGGGGGGTGGTTTGGAGATAATTTGAAATGGCTGTGCATGCAAGACTCTCCTCAAACATTGCATAGCTGAAAGAATTTAGCATGGAGAAGTGGGAAAAACCTTCTCCAGACTGATGTCAGAGACCGCTATATAGTTATAGGAAATGCCTACTTTTATTGAGGTGGTCTCTGCCAAAGGGTGCAGTACTGGCTACTTCAGCCAAGGGTGAGCTCGCTTTTTCCACAGACAGACATGGCACATTTATTCACCTTTTATTTCAAAGTTACATTTTCAATATTTTTTCCACTATTACTTCACCTTTGCCTAGAGATTCTGTTTAAATGAAGATCAAACCTTGATATAGCCACGTATGTTAAAAGAAAAACAAGTTGTGGGGTGTACTTACTTTTTCACTTTTTAACCTCCTTGGCATTAACCCCAAGCGTCCCTCAGGATCGGAATTCTACGTAAATACGGTTAGGCCTAGATGTCTCTCAGGTTATGTATCCTCTATTGCTTGCATGTATAGTGCAAAGTCTTTATAGCAGGGGGGTTGAACTCCGGGCCTGGTGGGCTGCATTGGCTGCAGGTTTTCATTCTAACCCTTTACCTAATCAGTGACCAGTTTTCACTGTTAATTTTTTTTTCTCTTCATTTTAATAGCCCTGTTTTTAAAGATTCAGTCCTCTGATTTGATTCTCTTCTTCATTAAACAACAACCAAAATGAAATGAGACATGAAACGAGCCAACAGATGAGCAGCTAAATTGGGTCTTCAAACTCCAACCAATTTCACTCCAACCAGTTTCTTAATGAGAAGCCATGTCTTGCTGTTAATTAAACCCGTTATTTAATTCCATGGCTTGTTGCTGCTCTCATTCTGACAAAGCAGACATTTCCAAAACTGTTGATTTTTCTGTTTTTTCTAAGACCACAGTCAAAATGTTTTGGTGACCTGAGAGATCAACCTTACCGAGACCATCACCTTTCTTTATTTTCAGATATTGTGTGATAAGCTGGTCATACGGCGGCTCGTTTTGTGTCTTCTTATTGTTTGACTATTAATTAAAGAAAAAGAGACAACAAAGGGGGCTGAATCAAGTTAATTAAAATTAAAGGCAAAAGAAGTTAATTAGCATCAAAAACTGGTCACTGATTAAGAAGATAGATAGATAGATAGATAGATAGATAGATAGATAGATAGATAGATAGATAGATAGATAGATAGATAGATAGATAGATAGATAGATAGATAGATAGATAGATAGATAGATAGATACTGTACATAAGGCACAGATAGATAGATAGATAGATAGATAGATAGATAGATAGATAGATAGATAGATAGATAGATAGATAGATAGATAGATAGATAGATAGATAGATAGATAGATACTTTATTAATCCCAATGGGAAATTCACATTCTTCAGCAGCAGCATACTGATACAATAAATAATATTAAAGAATGATAATAATGCAGGTGAAAAACAGACAATAACTTTGTATAATGTTAAATGTTAACGTTTACCCCCCCGGATGGAATTAAACAGTCGCATAGTTTGGGGGAGGAACGATCTCCTCAATCTGTCAGTGGAGCAGGACAGTGACAGCAGTCTGTCGCTGAAGCTGCTCTTCTGTCTGGAGATGATACTATTAAGTGGATGCAGTGGATTCTCCATGATTGATAGGAGCCTGCTGAGCGCCCTTCGCTCTGCCACAGATGTTAAACTGTCCAGCTCCATGCCAACAATAGAGCCTGCCTTCCTCACCAGTTTGTCCAGACGTGAGGCGTCTTTCCTCTTAATGCTGCCTCCCCAGCTCACCACTGCGTAGAAGAGGCCGCTCGCCACAACTGTTTGATAGAACATCTGCAGCATCTTATTGCAGATGTTGAAGGACGCCAGCCTTCTAAGGTAGTATAACCGGCTCTGTCCTTTCTTGCACAGAGCATCAGTATTGGCAGTCCAGTCTAATTTATCATCCAGCTGCACTCCCAGATATTTATAGGTCTGCACCATCTGCACACAGTCACCCTGATGATCACTGGGTCTATGAGGGGTCTAGGCCTCCTAAAATCCACTTTAGAATGAAAACCTGTAGCCACGGTAGCCCACCAGGATCGGAGTTGGACACCTGTGCTTTACAGCCCGGGTCACCAACTCTGGTCCTGGAGGACCACTGTGGCTGCAGGTTTTCATTCTTACCCTTTTCTTAGTGATCTGGTTTTGATGAAGAAAGATTAAAAGAGATGAGCCTTTTCGGTTTAAGCAAAAGAAGATTAAGAGGTGACATGATTGAAATGTTTAAAATTAGAAAGGGATTCAGTCCAGTGGATTGACAGTGACTTTAAAATGAGTTCATCAAGAACACGGTGACACAGTTGGAAACTTGTTAAGAGTAAATTTCGCACAAACATTAGAAAGCTTTTCTTTACACAGACAATGACAGACACTTGGAATAAGCGACCAAGTCGTGTGGTAGACAGTAAGACTTTAGGGACTTTCAAAACTTGACTTGGATGTTTTTTTGGAAGAAATAAGTGGGCAGGACTGGCAAGCTTTGTTGGGCTGAATAGCCTGTTCTCGTCTAGAGGGTTCTAATGAGTGCTAATTAACTTCTTTGGAATTCATTTTATTTGACTTGCTCTTGAAGACTCAGACCCCTTTAATTGTTTCTTATTCCTTAATTAGCCGCCAAACAATAACGAGATACAAAATGAACCAAAACAGGACCAGCAAACTGTGTCCATCATACAATATCTGAGAATAAAGAAAGATGAAGGTCTCAGGAATGCTGATCTGCTCAGGTCCACAAAACATTTTCACAGAGCTCTTAGAAAAGAAAAAAAATTCAGAAATGTCAGCTAATGCACCATGAGAGCAGCAACAAGCCATGGAATTAAAGAACGGGTTTAATTAACGAGAATCAGCGCCGAATTAAGCAACTGGTTGGAGTGAAATTGGTTGGAATTTGTGGCCCTGACTTAGCTGGTCTTCTGTTGGCTCCCTCACTTCACGTTTTATTTCTGTTTGGGTGCCATTTAAGAAATGAAGCAACTGAGAGGAACGAGGAAGAAATTCAGGGGAACAGATCTTTAAACAAGTCAACTAAAATTCATTCAAAAGAAGTTAAGCAGCAGCAAAAACAGGTGTCACTAATTAAGAAAAGGGTTAGAATGAAAACCTGCAACCGCTGGGGTCCTCTAGGAGCAGAGCTGGCCACCCTTGCTTTACAGTATTCTGCTGCCATCTAGTGGACAAAATATCACCATACTCCAAAATAATTGTGAATATTTCTATGCATGCATTTTGCTACTCCATGTTAACTCACCAGCATTCATGAGTGGGGCAGAGCCTTCAACCATAACACACAATGGTGTGTAAACGAGAAAAAAATGTAAGAACACTTTTGGGACAAACTGACTTTTAAACATTAGTTGAATCAAGTGATAGTGATGGCAACATGAATCGGTTGTTAAACGTTACATTTACATTTATTTATTTGGCCGACGACTTTATCCAAATTGACTTACAACATCGGAGATACCATTGGTTACATTTCTTTTCTTTTTTTCCAATTGCAGCACAGGCGGCTGTTGACACAGATAGTGAAACTGATGCATATGGCACTGTATGATTGAACCGCCATGATATTTCTGAATTCCTTTGCGTGAAGCTTCAGCGTCTCAAATACCTGCAGCCATAGAGGGTCCCCAGGACGCAGTTTGAAAACCCATAATTTTCACAATGTTTTTGGTTTACAGATTAGTTTAGGTGCTTATTTGGTTTGACTGCTTGATGCTCAGCCCTAGCTGGTCCCTAAACACTGATCCAGCGTTCCCAGTCTCCTGTTCCTGTCTGCAGATTCTTGGCTCTTTGCCTTGCCAGAGAGGACATAATGGTGTTAGCAGTGGGATGCTTTTGGTGCTGCATCTTCAGACTTGTGTTGGCCTCTTATGTCACACATGTTGTAACATTGTTAATTACAGTAACTTCCTCACTTCTGAGTGGTGATTGGCTAGACGAGTCCAAATGAAAACGACACAGTGTTGCTTAAACTTTACACAGCACCCTTTCAACAAGGAGTGCAATCACAAAATTCTAGCCAAATATTTAAAAGGACTGCAATCAAGTGGAAGGACAAGAAAAGTGTTAGCCCCCTCAGCACTGTTCACAATGCGCAACTGTCAATGTTCGCGTCGGGGGAAATGCGGATGTAACTAAACCTTCCGCTGTGGTAATCTGTAATAACACAGTGCCACACACGTGCGCATGGGAGGCAGTTAAAGAGCTCAAATGAGGGTAATTCCACACCTGACCAGGGGGTGGCGGAGTGCACTAATCCCTTCTCTCTTTCCACTGCAGACCAGTTACAGGAAATTTCACCTGGCCCTGACGACATCACTTCTAGCCAATGGCCCAGATGACATCATTTCCAGTCCCTGGCCCCGATGACCTCACTTCCTCTGCCTTGCTTTAAAGCCGTCATCTTTACCTCACCCTAGCAGTTCTGTTTTGGACTCCAATCTGTACACAACTGTACTATCTATTGTCACACACGTGCGATTGGGAAACAGCTGAAGGGCCTGAATGATAGTAATTCTACGCCAGACCAGGGGGCAGTGGAATGTGCTAACTGTCCTGCTCAGTCTCTTGCAGACCATTCATGAGAAATCCCACATGGTTCCGACGTCACTGATGACATCACTTCCGGTCCCGAAGATGTCACTTCTGCTCCCGGCACCGATGATGACGTCACTTCCGGTCTCTTCTGGGCAGTAATCATCCTGCCGACTAACCCACCGTCACAATAACACATTGTAAAAGTTTGGGGTAGCCACCCGTATATTGTTTCCTGGCTGCAAAACTGATTTAAATTTGAACAGAGATGTTCATAGAACAGAGTCCAAAACAGAACTGCTTTGTATTGAAGCGTTGAGGCAAGATGGAGGTTTTAAAGGGCAGTACTGGAAATTACATCATCGGAGCCGGAACCGGAAGTGATGTCCTCCCACAATCCAAAGACATGTGGGTTAGGAGTGTAGCGGGGCTACATAGTAATAGGGTATTCGATGTATGTGCCGAGTGCGTGTTTGTTTCCATCGTCCCGTTTACTGTTCGTTATGTGTACGTCAGTGAATGTCGTCCCCGTAAGTGCAGAGGGGACGGATGAGGGAGAGAGGCCACAGCCCCAGGATGGAAAGCATCTGTTCACATTCAGTTACATCTGGTTCATTACTATTTAAACGATCAAGAGGAGGAAGGAGAAAGACGGAGATTTCACTTAACGACAACCGACCATCCTTTCCTGCTATTTTTCACATCGCGCCTAGTACTCTGTTTGTTTCTCATTCCGCCGGATTCACGACAGCTCAATCATCGCCAGAAACCCCGGGGTTGGACTTCATTATCCACCATACGCCGAGGAAACATGGTGAGATTGTTCCATTTATTCTGGAGATTCAAACGCATCCACTTTTTGTTGATCAGTCATCCGTATTCAGGGACTCAAGTTCACATTCATTGCCATTTCAGTATTCATTCGTTATTGTTATCTGTGTTTTGTTTGTTATACGTTACAAGGGCAAGGGAGGGTTTGTTATTGTATATATATGGTGTTTTCATGTTGCTGCTTTGGTGGAAGGATATACATATATATAAATATTTTTTCTACCGGGGGAATTTGCATCATTGGTTTTGTTATTGTGTTTCATTTAATATATTTATACACCTGTTTTACATATCTGCTTTTGTGTGCTTGTGTTTAACCGTCGATTGTGGGGAAAATATTATTTGTTAGAAGTAAGGCTTGGTATATGTAGATTCGCCTCAGTAATTAATCCAGGCCACAGGTCTGGGTAGCGTAGCTGCTGGCTGGGTAAGGGGTCGGCCGTTAAAGATGGACTGGTGATGTTAAATTGGCTCTGGTGTGTGTGTGTGTGAGTGATCGCCCTGTGATGGACTGGCACTTTTCCAGGGTTTGTCCCTGCCTTGTTTCCTAAGCTAGCTGGGGATAGGCACCAGGAAACACCTCACCCTACACTAACGCAGGTCTGCAATTAAGGGAGTTAGAAAATCACATGACAAAGTACGTTTATTCACTGACTTTGGAATTCTGTGTGCTTTCTAACTAAGGTGTAAATTGAAAGTGCTATTTCTTACATCTGTGGAAGCCCCCTTTACTTGATTATTTTTGATAATTTAACTAAAAATGTGACCTATTTCAATAAAATTTGGAGGTATGTTCTGTGACAGCACTCCCGCCCCAGAAGGGTGTAAGGGCCAAAAACACATTTTTATTTCAGCTGGCTTAGCAGCTGAGGTTGAGGAGCAATCTTACCACAGAGAAGCACACCACTCATCACACTGAGGCCCGGTGTCTGGAACGTTTTACTACCTGTTTTTTTCCACCATACCTTTTGTAGTGTGGAAACAAATCCTACTAGTAACTCACCTTCTTTAGCTTCTGTTGCTGGACAACTTGGGCCTTTTTAGGGGTGATCAGTCTACCTGGAGGGAAGAGAAAGGCACTTAATGAAATCAAAGCAAGCAAAAGATTTAAAAAAAAATGAAATAATATATCTATATCTAAATCTATATACTGTGCATCCGGAAAGTATTCACAGCGCATCACTTTTTCCACATTTTGTTATGTTACAGCCTTATTCCAAAATGGATTAAATTCATTTTTTTCCTCAGAATTCTACACACAACACCCCATAATGACAACGTGAAAAAAGTTTACTGAGATTTTTACAAATTTACTAAAAATAAAAAAATTGAGAAATCCCATGTCCATAAGTATTCACAGCCGTTGCTCAATACTTTGTCGATGCACCTCTGGCAGCAATTCCAGCCTCAAGTCTTGTTGAATATGATGCCACAAGCTTGGCACACCTATCCTTGGCCAGTTTCGCCCATTCCTCTTTGCAGCACCTCTCAAGCTCCATCAGGTTGGATTCTACACACAACACCTCATAATGACAATGTGAAAAAAGTTTACTTGAGGTTTTTGCAAATTTATTATTAAAAATTGAGAAATCACATGTACATAAGTAAATGTGGAAAAAGTGATGCGCTGTGAATACTTTCCGGATGCACTGTATAGATAGATAGATAGATAGATAGATAGATAGATAGATAGATAGATAGATAGATAGATAGATAGATAGATAGAAATAAAGGACACTATATTAGATAGATAAGTAGACAAATAGATAAAAAGGGCACTATATTAGATAGATAGATAGATAGATAGATAGATAGATAGATAGATAGATAGATAGATAGATAGATAGATAGATAGATAGATAGATAGATAGATAGAGCTACTAGTAGGACTGTTTCACTCATTTTCTACGGAAGCTGTTCTCTGGATTTTCACCTTCACACCAAACCATTTCACCTGCTTTTGCTGTATTGGACTGTATAAGGACGTTGTATAAGGGTGTTTATTGTTGGGGTTCATTGTTATGTTACAACTGTATCGTTGTAGGAGAAAGGGGGGGTTTGTCTGATTTTTGTTGTTTTCTATTGGGTTTTCCTTTAATATACTAGGGGGCTCCGCCCCCTGCTCGCTTTGCTTGCCAACCCCCCCGGCCTGTGCTACGCGTCGGCCACTTCGTGACTCTACCACTCGCGTAAGTGGATTTCACTTTCACCAAGCAACAAATCTTTTAATTCTCGTGGATACGCCTCTTCATTGGGAAGAAACACCACTTTTCCCTGATGGCAACACAAATAAGACGATCTACAAGTCTCTGACTTAAAGTTTAAATCTGAACAATGTATTCAATCTCTTTTCGCTGTTCCGTTATTTCACAGAGTAATAATTTCCGTTTGTTCACACTAATGCGATCTTTACTATCATTTTTTTGAGACTTTCAAATTTCGTTACTTCCATTATATCTAACCTGCTCTCCATGTGTATTGATTGCATCAACGTTTTTCAATTCTTTATGACGTTCTACTTTGTCATCCAATACAATTCATATTCAGGCTTCGTGATACAATATTTATAAGATATGAAATTTTCATAAAAGAAAAGTACTGCATCATTAATTAGACATTCATTATTCAAAACACTGTAAAAGAAATTAAAATCAGTGAATTGACGAGTGTTAACGCACATTTCAAATTTTAACATGATGGTGGTACTGGTTTAAAAGCCTTATGAATCAACTTTTACTTTATCATACTGTAGAGAAAAGCCAAGCAAAATGACACCTTTTATTGGCTAACTAAAAAGATTACAATATGCAAGCTTCGAGGCAACTCAGGCCCCTTCTTCAGGCAACATGTAATCAAACCTGGGAATATGTACTGGGATAACGAGGCCCGAGTTGCCTCGAAAGCTTGCATATTGTAATCTTTTTAGTTAGCCAATAAAAGGTGTCATTTTGCTTGGCTTTTCTCTACATTCACAATGGCTAACACGGTACAACACCCTAGTAATAATAATAATAATATTGCACTTTATATTTTAGCAATCCCTTTATCATACTGTCAAACATCAGCACTGGTAGTGAGTGCTTGGTGTGAATGTAGTGAATGAAGTTTGCCTTTGGATGTAAATAAAAGAGATGACATAATTCCTGACAGTTTTTTTTCTTTGTTGGTTTGTTTTGTGTTTGAAGACGGGGAAAATTAAGTTTTTGCATTGGAAAAAAAAAAGTGAACGGAATAAAAAGAAAATTCAAATGTTGTTGTAAAATGTGTTTAAAGCACGTATAAGTGACAATTTAAGACAGCAGCTGTGACGCTATGTTGCCCCAAGTCTGTTCTTCTATTTTTCCTCCTAATTCAAGCGCCAGTTGCCCACTCATTACTTTCATTTACATCACTAAGGATTATTTTGCTCTTTTCCATCCCGTGCCTTTTCACCTTAAAAATGAAACCTTATTGTGCCACATTGATAGGTGCGACAAATAAACGGCTGTAAAGAAATTTTCATTTTTTTTAAAGAATTTTCAGTAATCTGCGGTGGGTTGGCACCCTGCCCAGGATTGTTTCCTGCCTTGTGCCCTGTGTTGGCTGGGATTGGCTCCAGCAGACCCCCGTGACCCTGTGTTCGGATTCGGCGGGTTGGAAAATGGATGGATGGATTTTCAGTAATATTAAATAAGGCAAAATGACTGCATATTGGCTTTTTGTAAAAAGTTTGGAGCGGCATAAAATGTTCTTCTTTGCCTAATACTGGGAGCATTTTAAACATTTCTTCTTTATACTTTTGATTCATTGCCCACTTACTTAAACGGCCATAGTAAGTGAAACTTAAAACGTTTTCTGTAACCGAATTAAACCTTTCGTCGTTCTGTTTTGTTCATAAACACACTTGCAGAAATAGTGGTTCCAGAACTCTCATCAAAGGCTTCCCAAATCCATAACTCGACCAGATGTGCTCAATTCCCCCCCTCCAAATAATTGCACGGCCGCCTTTTTTCCAGCATCCGCACAAACGGCGGAAATGTCCAACGCGCATGTGCCCAGTAAAACTGCCTAAACGCTAACATGTCGTTTTAGTCCTCACCTCCTTTTTTGGGTCCTTTAGTCTTGGCTTGGGTGGGATTCTTCTTCGCTCCGGGTCTTTGAGATTTAAATTTTTGCTTCCCTTGTGCCATATTGCCTTTCGTATGCTGTAATGAATAAAACGGGATGCTTGTGTGATAGTGAGGGGGTTACTGAAACAAGCGCGGGGGGTTGTGGGGTATTGAGTGGCAAAAAAAGGAAGTAGTTGGGGATTGTGGGATACTGAGTCCAACTGTAAGAAACGCAGAGGATTGTGGGAAAACGAGGAGACTAAGTGTGGTGGAACGTCGAGCAACGAGGAGTTAAAAGTAGTTGGGTATTGTCTGATACGTACGGAAGATTATTCATACGAAACTGAAATGCAATCCAACGTCTTAACTATGTTGAAACGCAGCACATATTCAAGTGAGCTGTTTAATTTTGGTACGATTTTATCGTGTCATAATTAAAAACATAGCAACTAAAAGGTGGACTGCTTCACACTACGACACGCAATTTTCGTGTCAGTGTTCACGCCCTTGCCCCACCTTTTGACGCTGATTGGTCATTTGATTACACTTTTTGTTTCGGCAACAGTAAAGCGGGGTCTTGAATCAAAATGCAGTCCACACGGAGCTGCTGCCGCTAAGCGAAACGCAATACGCCAGCTTTTATTTCAGTTATTGCTAGTTGAAAACTTCAGTTACGACAAGCGATCGATGGGCATGAATGAAAGTGCCATGCGCTTTGTTAGGGCATTTTAAACTTTGTGTGTGTCGTAGTGATAAGTAATCTATCGTTTGGTTGATATGTTTTTAAATTATGACACCGTGCCCAAACTAAATCGTCTGCTTGCATGCGTGTTGCGATTCGACGTGGCTAATACGCTGGATCGCATTTCATTAACGGCACGAATAATCTGCCACCGATAGTAAGGATTTGGGTTATACTGCTGCTTTCCAAACTGGTTTCGCTTAAACGCAGGCAGGTAAACCCCTTTTTCCCGTTTTATTGTATTTATATCGTTAACACAGTTTTAAGTAATGCCAGTCTGAGACACACCTGCATTATCTCAGTATTTATGTGGGGTGCACTTTTATGGTTCTATTTTTGGAACGTAATTCCACTTTTCCCGTTTTTACTTCTATGATTGCACTTTTATGGTTCTATTTAAATTGAACTGAAAATTAATTGTCATATGCACAGCAGACAGTCAGTCACACTATACAATAAAAATCCAATACACAAATTAAACACAAAACATTACAAATAATGTGCTAATAGGCAATCGATGAAGAAAAATGTCCACAATGAATCCAACAATGCAATGTAAGCGTATATAGTAGTGCATATATTATGAGTATTACATAAATGCAGAAATCAGATAGTGAGACATAAAATATATAATCCAAAAAACATGTAGGCTAGTACTGTTTACGGTGGTCCGTCGACAATGCGATGACGACGTTGCCTGTCCACTCCTCTATGATGGGAGCAAATGTGGCAGAACAAGCCGATCACATTCTCGGACAATGGGGTGTCACGCATGCGCTTCTGCGGATCACCCTCGGTGCTCCTCTAAGATATGTGATGCCACCCTGGGCCAAGAGGGGGCGCTTTCGCCCTGATTTGATGCCGATTTTATCTTGACTGAATTAGTGTGCACTCATATATTTGAAGTGGTGGCTTTTTTCAGAAATTACTTAACTGTGCATAGAGAACGGTAATATACAGTTAGGTCCATAAATATTTGGACAGAGACAACTTTTTTCTAATTTTGGTTCTGTACAGTACCACAATGAATTTGAAATGAAACAAGTCAGATGCAGTTGAAGTGCAGACTTTCAGCTTTAATTCAGTGGGGTGAACAAAACGATTGCTTAAAAATGTGAGGCAACTAAAGCATTTTTTAGCACAATCCCTTCATTTCAGGGGCTCAAAAGTAATTGGACAATTGACTCAAAGGCTATTTCATGGGCAGGTGTGGGCAAGTCCATCGTTATGTCCTTATCAATTAAGCAGATAAAAGGCCTGGAGTTGATTTAATTTTAAAGAGTTCTGCTCCATCCAGGTTTTAATTTCACTGAGGCAAGTTGTGAGCTGAGAAAGCTCTGATGAAGTTGCACTTTTGACATTGAAATAGAGTTGAGTGTCGTCTGCATAAAAATGCTAACCCAGTCCATAGCTATGGATAATATGGCCAAGGGGAAGCATATAAATACAGAAGAGGGCTGAGAACAGAGCCCCGAGGAGCTCCTTGTATGACTGGCACTGAGCTGGATCTGCTGTTGCCAAGACTAATAAACTCTTGCCTATCAGTCAGATAGGACTTGAACCACTGGAGGGCAGTGCCAGAGATACCCAGCATGTCCTAGAATGTCATGTCTGACCGGAGTGTCAAATGCTGCACTGAGGTCTAATAGAATTAATATGCTGGTTTGTCCAGAGTCTGCTGCCATAAGCAAATCATTGGTTACCTGTAGCAGAGCAGTTTCACAGCTGTGCCGCGCCCTGAAACCAGACTGAAAGGGTTCCATCAAATTATTAGAAGTTAAGTAGTTGGTGAGTTGGGAGGCTACAACACGCTCAAGAACGTTTGACAGAAGAGGTAAGTGGGAGATAGGCCGTTATGTTTTAGTTTGACTGTCTTTGCTCAAAGAAATGTTAGCTTCCTTGTGCCCACATGAGTAGTGAAGAGCAAACAACAGCAAAATGGTGTCATCATCTGGCGATAGATCCAGATCCGTGGACAACGTTTTTATACAATCACTAAATTAGACTCGGACTTGTTTCACTTCCATTTTGATGCAAGTGATCTGGAGTTCGAGATCAAAAACGAAAGTGATGTATCCGCATCAGCTGATCGGTCCCCAGCTGATCGTGGTGCTGAACACGTTCCTGTAGCTGATGCACCTATGGCAATGTTCGCCTGGGTGGACCGTCACAGTATAATAACAAGAGGTACAAACCAGATTGCATTGCACTGTGACATTGACTGCTGCTGCCACCCCCGCCACGCAAAGACATCCTGGCAGCCAGCCCGCCGCACATCCCTGTCAACCGTCACGCTGCCCGTGAGTGGCTCAAGCCCCAAGAGATGGCAAACTGGTGACCACAATACACAGCAAAAGACATTTTATGTTGACTTACATGTGAAACTATTGCTTTGTGTGCTTTTTGGAAAATATTTTCAGCCCTCAAAGAGTTAAAGCTATCATACGTAATAATGTGCGATCTTAATTTAAGCCTATAAAATGACAACAAAAGCTCAGAAGCAGTGTCTCTATGACCAAAACAGTGAACTTTGTGAGCTGGAATGTCAAAGGTCTCAATCATGAATTAAAGAGGAAGAAAGTATTCACTCACCTGACAGGGTCTCTTATCTTTACAGACACAAACTGCTGCTATACAGTGGTGTGAAAAACTATTTGCCCCCTTCCTGATTTCTTATTCTTTTGCATGTTTGTCACACAAAATGTTTCTGATCATCAAACACATTTAACCATTAGTCAAATATAACACAAGTAAACACAAAATGCAGTTTTTAAATGATGGTGTTTATTATTTAGGGAGAAAAAAAATCCAAACCTACATGGCCCTGTGTGAAAAAGTAATTGCCCCCTTGTTAAAAAATAACCTAACTGTGGTGTATCACACCTGAGTTCAATTTCCGTAGCCACCCCCAGGCCTGATTACTGCCACACCTGTTTCAATCAAGAAATCACTTAAATAGGAGCTGCCTGACACAGAGAAGTAGACCAAAAGCACCTCAAAAGCTAGACATCATGCCAAGATCCAAAGAAATTCAGGAACAAATGAGAACAGAAGTAATTGAGATCTATCAGTCTGGTAAAGGTTATAAAGCCATTTCTAAAGCTTTGGGACTCCAGCGAACCACAGTGAGAGCCATTATCCACAAATGGCAAAAACATGGAACAGTGGTGAACCTTCCCAGGAGTGGCCGGCCGACCAAAATTACCCCAAGAGCGCAGAGACAACTCATCCGAGAGGTCACAAAAGACCCCAGGACAACGTCTAAAGAACTGCAGGCCTCACTTGCCTCAATTAAGGTCAGTGTTCACGACTCCACCATAAGAAAGAGACTGGGCAAAAATGGCCTGCATGGCAGATTTCCAAGACGCAAACCACTGTTAAGCAAAAAGAACATTAGGGCTTGTCTCAATTTTGCTAAGAAACATCTCAATGATTGCCAAGACTTTTGGGAAAATACCTTGTGGACTGATGAGACAAAAGTTGAACTTTTTGGAAGGCAAATGTCCTGTTACATCTGGCGTAAAAGGAACACAGCATTTCAGAAAAAGAACATCATACCAACAGTAAAATATGGTGGTGGTAGTGTGATGGTCTGGGGTTGTTTTGCTGCTTCAGGACCTGGAAGGCTTGCTGTGATAGATGGAACCATGAATTCTACTGTCTACCAAAAAATCCTGAAGGAGAATGTCCGGCCATCTGTTCGTCAACTCAAGCTGAAGCGATCTTGGGTGCTGCAACAGGACAATGACCCAAAACACACCAGCAAATCCACCTCTGAATGGCTGAAGAAAAACAAAATGAAGACTTTGGAGTGGCCTAGTCAAAGTCCTGACCTGAATCCAATTGAGATGCTATGGCATGACCTTAAAAAGGCGGTTCATGCTAGGAAACCCTCAAATAAAGCTGAATTACAACAATTTTGCAAAGATGAGTGGGCCAAAATTCCTCCAGAGCGCTGTAAAAGACTCATTGCAAGTTATCACAAACGCTTGATTGCAGTTATTGCTGCTAAGGGTGGCCCAACCAGTTATTAGGTTCAGGGGGCAATTACTTTTTCACACAGGGCCATGTAGGTTTGGATTTTTTTTTCTCCCTAAATAATAAAAACCACCATTTACAAACTGCATTTTGTGTTTACTTGTGTTATATTTGACTAATGGTTAAATGTGTTTGATGATCAGAAACATTTTGTGTGACAAACATGCAAAAGAATAAGAAATCAGGAAGGGGGCAAATAGTTTTTCACACCACTGTAGATTCTGTTATTCTTTGGGCACGAGGCGACTCAAATGGAAGCTTGCAGCTGCCTGCCATCTCGAGTACAGTATCTTTTGGATGTCGACTGAGATTACGTTTATGGGTGACATCGGAGGTAAGTGATTTCTCAAATTTGATGTGTTACAAAAGTAATTCACTTCTGAGCTGCACAGATCACATATGGCTTTGCTTTTATCCAGTTGTTCTTTGCCAACGCACCATCCGAATCCATAGTAAGTCCACACATCTGATTTAGGTGTCCAAGACGATGATTTCAGTTAAAAAAGGATGTGAAGTAGTAACGTGATTTCTCTGTTGAGAGCCTTAACAGGCGCATTAGTGCCATCTACTGGATTGGGCGCCCAACAACAAAGATAAGCAAAAATCAATATATAGTAATTGAGCAGGATAGAGATTCATGAGATCCATCTTAAGACTTGTAGAATCGATATCAAATCGTTTAAATGAAAAAAAAAAATTAATCAGAAAATCGATATTTTTTACCCAAGTCTAATTGCAGCTAATCATGGGCTCTCCTATTCCCTCCACAGCACTGAGAAGACATTCAGTGAGGTGGCCTGACTGCGTCCCTTCCTGATCTCTCTACCCATAAGTCACAGGGTTGACAGAAGGAGGCGTCACTCTGTGAGCAGAGCACGGCACAGGGTGGAGCTCCTGCATGATGGACCTTGCTGAAGGAGGAACTGAAGGGCTACCCTTTGCTTTCTGTTTATCATCACCACCTCCGCGTCATTGAGTGCTTGTATTCTGTTGGATTTTTGAGCTGAAGTAAATGGGGACGATCAGGTTGGTGCCCCAACATTTATCAAACAGACATGTTGTTTCTTCGCTTGACCACACGGGTTCCTTAGAGGATTAAGCCATTACTGTTGAATTTGTCGGCATCGCACCACAGAAACTTATGTTCTTGTGGCTTCATTATTCACTATGCAATTTTCGCACATAATAGTAGTAATAATAGTAATAATAATTATAGTAGTTTTCCAGATTTGTATGATCTGTTGCAGGTTCCTCCAGTTCTTCTAATGAGATGTTACATAACTTGAAGAATTTCTTCAGATAATCTTCAGGCTACTTTTGTTTTCCTCCAGGTCTCCTGTGGCCAGCGTCTTGTTCTTCATACTAAATGATATGAGGGAGACAAAGAGTGAGGGACTGGGAGACTAGTCAGAGTTGAGGGGAAGTGCTCAGGACACTCTGGACCTCAGACTGGGCGCAAGGTTCACCTTCCAACAGGACAAGACGGGTGTGACCTGGGGACAGACACCTTTATGAATGTTCTTGAATGGCCCAGCCAGAGTCTGGACTTGAACCCAACTTAACATATCTGGACACACCTGAAAATAGCTGACAACTGACTGACAGGATCTGCAGAGAAGAACGGCAGAGCAGTCCCCAGATGCAGGTGTGCGTGAAGCTTGTCACCTCAAACCCAAGAAGACTCTGAGCTGTCATCGCTGCCCAAGGGGCTTCAGCAGAGTACTGAGTGAAGGATAGATAGATAGATAGATAGATAGATAGATAGATAGATAGATAGATAGATAGATAGATAGATAGATAGATAGATAGATAGATAGATAGATAGATAGATAGATAGGAGTGGAGGATGCATCTACATGCTACACCGATCCCTCTCCCACTTGGACAGAGGCAGTGGTGCTGTAAGAATTATGTTTCTGGACTTCTCTAGCGCCTTCAACACCATCCAACCTCTGCTCCTTAGGGACAAGCTGACAGAGATGGCAGTAGATTCATACCTGGTGTCATGGATCGTGGACTATCTTACAGACAGACCTCAGTATGTGCGTCTCGAGAACTGCACGTCTGACATTGTGGTCAACAGCACAGGAGCACCGCAGGGGACTGTACTTTTTCCAGTCCTGTTCAGCCTATATACATCGGACTTCCACTACAACTCGGAGTCCTGCCATGTGAAAAAGTTTGCTGATGACACTGCTATCGTGGGCTGCATCAGGAGTGGGCAGGAGGTGGAGTATAGGAACCTAATCAAGGACTTTGTTTAAATGGTGCGACTCAAACCACCTACACCTGAACACCAGCAAAACCAAGGAGCTGGTGGTGGATTTTAGGAGGGCCCAGGCCCCTCATGGGACCCCGTGATCATCAGAGGTGACTGTGTGCAGAGGGTGCAGACCTATAAATACCTGGGAGTGCAGCTGGATGATAAATTGGAATGGACTGCCAATACTGATGCTCTGTGCAAGAAAGGACAGAGCCGACTATACTTCCTTAGAAGGCTGGCGTCCTTCAACATCTGCAATAAGATGCTGCAGATGTTCAATCAGACAGTTGTGGTGAGTGCCCTCTTCTACACGGTGGTGTGCTGGGGAGGCAGCATAAAGAAGAGGGACACCTCACGCCTGGACAAACCGGTGAGGAAGGCAGGCTGTATTGTAGGCATGGAGCTGGACAGTTTGACATCTGTGGCAGAGCGACGGGCGCTGAGCAGACTCCTGTCAATTATGGAGAATCCACTGCATCCACTGAACAGGATCATCTCCAGACAGAGGAGCAGCTTCAGTGACAGACTGCTGTCACCGTCCTGCTCCACTGACACACTGAGGAGATCGTTCCTCCACCACACTATGTGACTCTTCAATTCCACCCGGGGGGGGGGGGGGGGGTAAACGTTAACATTATACAAAGTTATTGTCTGTTATACCTGCATTGTTATCACTCTTTAATTTAATATTGTTGCTGCTGGAGTATGTGAATTTCCCCTTGGGATTAATAAAGTATCTATCTATCTATCTATCTATCTATCTAGATAGATAGATAGATAGATAGATAGATAGATAGATAGATAGATTCTGAATATTTGAGATATCTCTCTATTATAAAACAAAAATCCCAGGAGGGAGACTAGGGAGACGAGACATGATCTTCTCGGAAAACACTTTGACGTCCTGCGAGACAAGGCAGTGAGACAACATTTAAAACAAGTTCACGGACATCTAACCAAGCAGTTGTTGGAGTGCTTTTGGCAGACAGACATCATGTGCTCCCAGCTCTTAAAACAACGAGAAGCAGAACACGCAGCTCGCCAGCAGATGATCCAACCGCTTCTCCTTAGCGTGCGTTCAGCTCTCCAGCCCCAGCCCACTTTTCATAACCCAAGCGGCAGAGACACGAAGTGGCAAAAGGACAGCTGTTGTACAGGCTTTTAAATGATCAACATGCAGCGTGACAAAAAGAAAATGCAGCTCGCCAACAGCAACAAGTCAGCAGATGATCCGACGGCATCTCCTTAGCGTGCATTCAGCAGCAGAAAGAGGTGTAACCACGCACGGGCCGGATATAAAGGACAAGTATTGTTTTTAAAAAAGTTTTAAAGTAAAAGTGAAAATAATGTAACAATTTCCATGAAAATGACAATCTCTTTAAATTGTATATCCGGTAAACCAAACCCCAAGGGTGGGCAAGCGAAGTGAGCAGGGGGCGAGCCCCCTAGTTTACAAAATTTTCAAAAATTCTGCTTTTGCTTTTTCATTCTGGGGTACAAAGTGTGGCATGAGGAGGGGAGGCAGGGGGGATGAACTGAAATGATTTTAGCATAAGGCTGCAACAGAACAAAATGTGTAAGATATGAAAGGGCCTGAATATTTTCTGAAGGCACTGCGGGTTGAACGGGAGTTAGAGAGAGACTTTTTCAGCCATAGACGGCTTGTCCATCTAAACAGATGACACTGACCACAGCGCCATCGCTCTTTGTAGTTTAAATTCACCACCAATACTTTCATGAGGCATCAGATTGATTTAGAAATGGCACACACAGCATTTATTAAACTATGGGTCACGAACCATTTTGGGTCACATGATATCTATAATTGAGTCCTGAATTACAATTGAACTGAATGAGAAAGGGTCCTAAACAATTTGTGGAAAACTCCCACCCACCCCCCTCCAACCCAGGCGATGATCGGTGGCTATTATCCAAGGTGGAACCCCAAGGACGATGGCGGGTGATTGTACAAGGTAGAGAAACCATGCCCACCCAAGGACGATAATCGACAGCAATTCTCCAAGGTAATACAAGACAATGACTGGCCACTGTTCCATGGCAATTGCACACACCATAGACAAAATCGGGTTACAAGAAAAATAAAAAGTTTAAGAACAGCAACAACAACAATATATTTCTTGTATGGTCCAAAATCACACAAGGAATGCCGCAATGGGCTTTAACAGGCCCTATTTTTTGACAGCCCCGCCCCCCCAGCCTCAACTCTCTAAGAGGACGAGAAAAATACTCCAGAAATCTTGGGAAAGGCAATTCAGACAGAAAGGGAGAACATCAGAAGATCAGAACAATCAGGACGAGAAGAGGCCATTCAGCCCAACAATGCTCACCGGTCTTCTGAAAAAACATCAAGTCGAGTTTTCAAAGTCCCTAAAGTCCTCCTGTCCACCACACTACTTGGTCACTTATTCCACGTGTCTGTGGTTCTCTGCATGGAGAAAAACTTCCTAACACTTCTATGAAATTTCCCCTTCACAAATGTCCAACTGTGTCCCCGTGTTCTTGATGATCTCATTTTAAAGTACACCAGAACCACTGATCTAAAGGAGCCCACCCATATTTTAAGACAAATTCATTTATGGTGGTCTCCAGACGTTCTCAGCATTCCCGGCCTTGCTAGAGATAACACGGACTCAAATCCTGAATGAATGCTGCGAGTCCCTTGTTGAATCTGTTAAGAAGAAGAATCAGGCTATCGGGGTCCTACCAGATACTTGATTGGGGTGGGGGGGGTCTAATAAACGGCCACTGATTGTATAGCGCCTTTTATAGCAAATGCAGTTCCAATGCGCATTTCCGCGAAGCTTAAGACCATTATATTTTAAATGGCCCACTCAAGGTCTTGGCTGCTGTGCCACACTTCTTGCCACCCACAGCAAAGACCACCACGAGGTCTCATTATCTGTTAAAAAGTTTATTTGGTTTGTACAAAAAAAAAAGAAAAGAAAAAAAGGCAGTGTCACAAGTTCACAAATGTAATGTGCCACAGTCGGCGGCCACGACTCCTACATTCTAGCCATTCCTGAGCCTCGGGAGTTCTGCAGTTCAGCCGACTGGAGCACAATGATACGCCACAAAGAACAAACTCCATGTGTTGTTCAGTCTCACGTTCCCCCTTAATCCCCCTCTCCCACACCTCAAGCCCGATTGCCCACCCGTCTGTCAATGGCACTTGACCCCGTCCCACTTCACTCGGCCCGTTTGGTCCACTTTTCCTAATCGTGAGGACAGAGTGTAGCTGCTTAACCTGATACAGCACCCCCCCCCACCCAATTTGATTCTGCTCTGTAGTCAATCCGGGTACAAGATCACTAAACCCCACCCACCCCCCCCCCCCCCAACAACACACCCCCAATACCCTGTTGGGCGACCTAAAGAGCAGTCAGCCTTCCAGTGAGTGCAGCCTGTAGCTCCGAGGGCAAGAAGACCCCCAGCTCCGTGATGATGCCCCCTGTGATGAGCTCGTGGGGTGTCACGTCGAAGGCGGGGTTCCAGACGTCGATACCTGGAAATGGAAGGAGGCCGTTAGTCTCTGCCAGTCTCAAACCTCAGGCTTTCAGGGGGTCTCACAGTGATCACTGCGCATGTTTTATTCACCAGTTTTGGAAGTTTTCCCATTTTGAATTTTTATACAGCTTTGAACCTTAGGGAGTTTAATGTGGCTGTTTTGACACACCACCTAGGAACCAAGTGACCCGAACTATTCCATGACATTTCAGTAATTATTTACCACTGTGATAAAACCAGGGGCGTCAGTGAGCCCCAAACCCCAACACGAACACACCTGCACAGTCCCGGGTGCAAATAATGGAAGGTTTTATTATAAATACCTCCAAATGCGACACCAACACAAACACGGGTCTTCCTCTCCACGAAGCTTTCCTTCTCTCTACCGCACTGCCCTGCTCCACTCGCCTGGATAAGGGAGTGCGGTCCCTTTTATTACAGACCCGGGAGTACCTCCGAGTCTCATGGAAGTCCATTACAATAGGGAGCTTGTCTCCCTGTAGCGCCCTCTCATGGCACCAAGTGACAGCAGCAGGGCTGCTTTACCGGACTACATCTCCCATCATGCCCTGCTGGTTTCCTACAGTGCATCGACATCCGAGGCTGCTGCCATCTAGCATGCTGGGGGAATAAAAAACCTGCAGTGACGTCCTTTTCCAAATGGGCTGACCATCAGTCCGGCTCTGATCCCTTCTTCCTCCCCAACTGGGATGCCCATATGCCTGTTTGGAGCCCCCCCGTCCAGGTAAAGAACCATCCCCTCTTCTGGCCGGGATGCCAGTCCAGCTCATGTGGCATCTACACAGCTCTGATGTTGATCTTCATGCTTGGAGTGGTGGCTCTGAGGCTAACGATCTGCGCCCTTAACCCTCAATTGCTCCAGGGGCGCTGTACAATGGCTGAGCCTGTGCTCTGACCAAAGGGGTATGCGAAAAACCAAGTAATTTCCTTCGGGATTAATAAAGTATAATAAAATAATAAAATAAATAAATAAATAAAATACAGTTAGGTCCATAAATATTTGGACAGAGACAACTTTTTTCTCATTTTGGTTCTGTACATTACCACAATGAATTTTAAATGAAACAACTCCGATGCAGTTGAAGTGCAGACTTTCAGCTTTAATTCAGTAGGGTGAACAGACAACTAAAGCATTTTTTGAACACAATCCCTTCGTTTCAGGGGCTCAAAAGTAATTAGACAAATGAAATAACTGGAAATCAAATGTTCATTTCTAATACTTGGTTGAAAACCCTTTGCTGGCAATGACAGCCTGAAGTCCTGAACTCCTGGACATCACCAGATGTTGGGTTTCCTCCTTTTTAATGCTCTGCCAGGCCTTTACTGCAGTGGCTTTCAGTTGCTGTTTGTTTGTGGGCCTTTCTGTCTGAAGTTTAGTCTTCAACAAGTGAAATGCCTGCTCAGTTGGGTTAAGATCAGGTGACTGACTTGGCCATTCAAGAATTTTCCACTTCTTTGCTTTAATAAACTCCTGGGTTGCTTTGGCTGTATGTTTTGGGTCATTGTCCATCTGTATCATGAATCACTTTGACTGCTGTATTTGAGCAGACAGTATGTCTCTGCACACCTCAGAATTCATTCGGCTGCTTCTGTCCTGTGTCACATCATCAATAAACACGAGTGTCCCAGTGCCACTGGCAGCCATCACACTGCCTCCCTCCACCGTGTTTTACAGATGATGTGCTATGCTTTGGATAATGAGCTGTTCCACGCCTTCTCCATACTTTTTTCTTGCCATCATTCTGGTAGAGGTTGATCTTGGTTTCATCTGTCCAAAGAATATTTTTCCAGAACTGTGCGGACTTTTTTAGATGTTCTTTAGCAAAGTCCAATTTCACCTTTCTATTCTTGAAGCTTATGAGTGGCTTACACCTTGCAGTGCGCCCTCTGTATTTACTTTCATGCAGTCTTCTCTTTCTGGTAGACTTGGATATCAATACGCCTACCTACCCCCTGGAGAGTGTTGTTCACTTGGTTGGCTGTTGTGAAGGGGTTTCTCTTCACCATGGAAATGATTCTGCAATCATCCACCACTGTCGTCTTCCGTGGACGTCCAGGTCTTTTTGCGTTGCTCAGTTCACCAGTGCTTGCTTTCTTTCTCAGGATGTACCAAACTGTAGATTTTGCCACTCATAATATTGTGGTAATTTCTCAGATGGGTTTTTTCTGTTTTCGCAGCTTAAGGATGGCTTCTTTCACCGGCATGGGGAGCTCCTTTGACCGCATGTTGTCTGTTCACAGCAAAATCTTCCACATGCAAGCACCACACCTCAAATCAACTCCAGGCCTTTTATCTGCTTAATTGATATGACATAACGACGGACTTGACCACACCTGCCTATGAAACAGCCTTTGAGTCAATTGTCCAATTACTTTTGAGCCCCTGAAATGAAGGGATTGTGTTCAAAATGCTTTAGTTGCCTCACATTTTTATTCAATCGTTTTGTTCACCCCACTGAATTAAAGCTGAAAGTCTGCACTTCAACTGCATCGGAGTTGTTTCATTTCAAATTCATTGTGGTAATGTACAGAACCAAAATGAGAAAAAAGTGGTCTCTGTCCAAATATTTATGGACCTAACTGTAGGTCATTACGATAGCAGATGACGAGAAGAATTCATAATGAATTGCAGAATTACAGGATTTCAGGGCCTCTCTCTCTCTCTCTCTCACACACGATTTGGCTCATAAACTAATCATCTCCTGCAGTGGGCTGGCACCCTGCCCGGGGTTTGTTTCCTGCCTTGCCCCCTGTGTTGGCTCCAGCAGACCCCCATGACCCAGTAGTTAGGATATAGCAGGTTGGATAATGGATGGATGGACTAATCATCTCGTAACAGGCTGAAGTTTCGAGTTTGGTATTTTTCGGTCCTGCCATTTTAGCTCTATGACCATCTTCAAGAAACAGTGACACACACACACCCCCATCATCAAGATATCATCGTTTTCAGTTATCAGAGAACCCTAAAACGTCAAGATACACTGAAAACTGGAGATCAAAATTTTTGACAGATCTAAAGCTCCTCCCCCATAGACGATAGGTTACGATTCGTGGGGGCACAAAAAAAAAAAAAAAAGACCCTTTAATGTCAAAGTGAAAACAGATCTCTGCAAAGTGGTCAAAATGAATTACAAATATAAAGCACACAATAATTGATCTCATAAATCTTCACCATCATTAAGCCAGCTTTTAGTAGATGGCAGCCATGCCAGCCTTCAGTCTGTGTGCTCAGGTCTCGCTACCACCTCTGCCATTTTTCCCAATTCCTCTTTGTAAAGCTGCTCAGGCTCCGGCAGGTGTCATGGGGATCAATGAGTGAACGACCTTGGTCAGGTCCAGTCACAGATACTCCATGGGTTTGAGATCTGGACGCTGACTCTGCCACTCCAGGACATTCACGTTGTCATCTTGAAGTCACTCCTGTGCAGCTTTGATTTCATGCTTGGGCTCGTTTTCTTGCTGGTTATCTGCAGGTTCCTTGCAGACTGCATCAGGTTCTCCTCCAAGATGTCACCGTATTTTGCTGCACTCGTTTTTCCCCTCACAAGCCTCCTGCAGAGAAGCATCCTCAGAGCCTGATGTTGCCACCGCCATGGGAATGAATGCCTTTATGATGAAGTGCAACGTGTAACATGGCATGCAGACTGATGGCCAACATGCTCGATTGTGGTCTCATCAGAACCTTGTTCAGGGTGACTTCAGGGTCTTCCCTGAGCCTCACGGCCAGGTGCCCTCTGTGTGTTCTTTGCCATTCTCCCATAAACATGGACATATAGTTGGGGGTAATGATTTCCAGGGGCCTACTGGGAGGATTGGGGCTTGAAGATTGTAATGAGAAGTTTGTTTTCAAAGGGAAGGGGACCACAGAGACTGCTGATGTATAGGGGGTCACAGGTGGCTGGGGGGGGCGACCCGGCCGGGATGCCCCGGAGGACCGGAGGAGGGCTTACACCTTCCCCAGACCACATGGGGGCGACCACCCTGGTGGCTATGGGGACCACGGGTACAGAGCTTTGAAGCTCAACCCTGTAGGGGCCCGTGGTCACCGCCAGGGGGTTCCCCAATGCCTTGGGAGCCTTGGACCTCAGCACTTCCGCCACACCCGGAAGTGCTGGGGGGGAAAGAGGATCGGGGACACCCGGAGTGTTTCCGGGTGCGCAGACGGCAGTTCCACCACACTGGGGAGTGCCGGCGGAAGATTGTCGGGACGCACCTGGAGCACATCTGGGTGATTATAAAAAGGGCCGATGCCCTCCATTCGAGGGCTGGAGTCGGGAGTGAAGGAAGACAAGGTCTTGGTGGAGGAAAGGAGGCGGCCTGAAGAGTGAGGCATTTTGATTGTTGGCCAGGACTTTTGGGGACTTTGGGGCTGAGGTGCACTACTGTAAATAATGTACAATAAACGTGTGTTGGGTTACTTAAACGTGTCCGCCTGTCTGTGTCCGGGTCATCTTTCACAAGGGCCAGAGGGGCCCACAGAGACTGCTTATATATAAGGCTCAGACTTATATATAACTGCGATTGGTGAAGCACCCATTTGTCATCTGCACAGTCTCTTCAGTCGTACCACTGTAGCTTGTAACTCCTTCAGAGTTCTCGGAGGTCTCTTGGTGGTCAGCCTCACTCGTCTTCTTCAGTTTTTGTGGACAGCCTGCTCTAACAGATCTCCAGCTCTGCCATCTTCCTTCCATTTCTTCACGAATGGACTTTACAGGAGATTCCGTCACTTGGAGATTTTCACGTCTCCATCCCCTAACTCGAGCTTTTCATGGAGTTGCCTGTTGTGTTCTTTTTTGTTTTCATTGCGTAGGTCAGGCCACCATGCTGACTCATCACATGTCAGACCTTCAGATACAATCAAATGAAACCTCAGGCTGGTGGTCTCCCCTGAACTGAAACCAGTGGGCTGCACCCTGTGAGGAATTAGGGGTGTCCTGTTAAAAGGGGTGAACACTTCTGATCAGATCAGTTATTTAGTGTTTTACATTTGTCATTGAGGGTGGCATGGTGGCGCAGTGGTGGCATTGCTGCCTCACAGTAATGAGACCCAGGGTTTGCATCCTGAGTCTGTCCAACGTGGAGTTTGCATGTTCTCCTTGTGTTTGGGTGGGCTTCAAAGTCCAAAGACACGTGGGTTAGGTGGACTGGCGATGCTAAACTGGCCCAGGTGTGTGTTCACTCTGCAATGGACTGGCACCCGGTCAGTCCAGGGATTGTTCCTGCCTTGATCCCAATGCTTGCATGGGATAGGATCCAGCCCACCCTGTGACCCTGCTCATGATTTAGTGGGCTTACTAAATTCACTCCTCTGTGATTCCATGATGTCTAACAAGAAAATGTGAAAACTTCCAAGGGGGTGAAGACTGTAAATATCAGGGGCTGCCAGTGTTTTGCCCTCCTGAATATTCCTAAAATAGGACCACACCGGGTAAGTAATATTTTGTCAGCATACCCAAATGGCAGGCATGAAGTGCCCTCTGCCCACACGTGCTTACCACAGGAGATGCCTTCCTGCGGAAGGCACTCTTGTCTGCCAGTTACCTGGTGCTGCGATGCGGGCGCCATTGATGTCTGTCAGCTCCTGTGCCGGCCTCTCCTCGATCACAATCTCCCGCCCGCTCTCCAAGCTCAGGTCACAGGACGTGCTGGGTGCTGCCACATAGAAGGGGATCTTGTGGTGCTTGGCGCCAATTGCCAGTTGATAGGTGCCAACCTTGTTGGCCGTGTCTCCATTGGCAACCACTCGGTCAGCACCCACCACCACCGCTGGGGAGAGGGAAAAAAAGAAGAAAGTCAAATTCAGCCTCTTGGCTTTATATGGTGTAGTGCCCACCGTAAAGGAAACACGCTGCAGGGTCAAGAAGGCAGGCTCAGCCTGGGCCCGGGAGGGTACATGGAGTCTGTGTCGGCGGGTGGGTGTCGATCCACTCACCTGAAATGCCCTTCTCTTTCATGGCGATGGACACCATACTGTCAGTGATAAGGGTGGCCGGGATCTCCTCAAAGACCAGCTCATAGGCTGTGAGGCGAGCCCCCTGGTTGTAGGGGCGAGTTTCAGTACAGAAGACACGAGCCAGCCGGCCCATTGAATGAAGGGATCGGACCACACCTGCAGTGGAGAAGGACACAAGAAATGTCGGGGAAAAGGAAAGGCAGTGTCACACACATGCGGGGTGCTGGGGGGCAGCCTAAGGGCTTAACTGAGGGTACGATGCCGAGTCAGGGGTCTATGAGGTGCACTAATGTCTTTTTTCCCCTCTTCCACAGACCACCAGAAGAGAAACACAACTGGAGCCCCACCCACTTCTGCTGTCCAACCACACCCTCCTACTGACCTCACTTCTGCCGAGGACCCGCCTCTTCCTGCCCACCACTTATAAAGACCCACCCACTTCACCTTCCAATGCAGTCACACTCTGACTTGTAGGACTACTCAGAACTTTCTAAACAGCGCTGCTTGTTCAATGTTACAGGGTGCATCTCCCCCCCGCCCCCCCCCAAAACGTTTATTTTTTATTTTGTCCATTTTTCACAACAGAAAAAGCAGCCCGAGCCCCCATTCTCACCACAACACCATTTTATTACCAGTCTGCTACACTAGAAACCTACCTTGGGCCATTAAAGCGTATTGCTCATCATTCAGTACCTTTGGAAATCAGTCGGGAAATCTTTAGAATTTTGTTGAAATGGCACTGGGCAGAAGTATCATTAGAACAATCTAGACAAGAACAGGCCATTCAGCCCAGCAAAGCCCCCCAGTCCTGCCCACTTATTTCTTCTAAAAAAAACATCAAGTCGAGTTTTGAGGGTCCCTAAAGTCCTCCTGTCCACCACACTACTTGGTCGCTTATTCCACGTGTCTGTGGTTCTCTGCATGAAGAAAAACGTCCTCATGTTTGTGTGAAATTCACTCTTAAGTTTCCAACTGTGTCCTCGTGTTCTTGATGAACTCATCTTAAAGTCATCGTCTCGACCCACTGGACTGATTCCCTTCATCATTTTAAACACTTCAATCATGTCACCTCTTAACCTTCTTCTCCTTAAACTCTAAAGGCTCAGTTCTTTTAATCTTCCCTCATAACTCATCCCTTCTCTGGACTTTCTCTAGTGCTGTTATGTCCTTTTTGTAGCCTGGAGACCAAAACTGCACACAGGACTCCAGATGAGGCCTCACCAGTGTGTTATAAAGCATTAATAGGACTTGTAGTCCACACATCAGGTCTCCTCTTCATCTCTTTTTCCTTCAACTGAGAAAGTTCAGCTCTTCTGATCTTTCCTCACAACTCATCAGACCTCCATTGTGTATTCAGACCTCATATTCTGACTTCCTACATGTCAAACTTTACATTTACTGACATTCAGTTTCATCCCCTGTAGCCCCTGAATCAGCCTAGTCACTCTTCTCTGGACTTTCTCCAGTGCTGTTATGTCCTTTTAGTAGACCAAAACTGCACACAGGACTCCAGATGAGGCCTCACCAGTGTGTTATAAAGACTTGAGGAGAACCTCCTGTGACTTGTACTCCACACATCAAGGCGCTATATAACCTGACTTTCTGTTAGCCTTCTTAATGGATTCTGAACACTGTCTGCCAGTTGATCGTGTCAAGTCCACTACAACTCCTAAATCCTTCTCATAAGGCGGACTCTCGATTTTCAGACCTCCCATTGTGTATTCAGTCCTTACATTTTGACTTGATGTGTGTTGTACTTTACATTTACTGACATTCAGTTTCATCTCCTATAGCCCTGAATCAGCCTCGTTGCTCTTCTCTGGACTTTCTCCTGTGCTGCTTTGTCTTTTTATAGCCCCCGGAGACCAAAACTGCACACAGGACTCCAGATGAGGCCTCACCAGAGTGTTATGAAGCATTAATAGGACTTCTACTCCACACATCAGGTCTCCTCTTCATCTCTTTTTCCTTCAACTGAGAAGGTTCAGCTCTTTTGATCTTTCCTCACAACTCATCAGACCTCCATTGTGTATTCTGACCTCACATTCTGACTTCATATGTGTTGTACTTTACATTTACTGACATTCAGTTTCATCCCCTGTAGCCCTGAATCAGCCTCGTCGCTCTTCTCTGGACTTTCTCCAGTGCTGTTATGTCCTTTTTGTAGACCAAAACTGCACACAGGACTCCAGATGAGGCTTCACCAGTATGTTATAAAGCTTGAACAGAACCTCCTGTGACTTGTACTCCGCACATCAAGGCGCTATATAACCTGACATCCTGTTAGCCTTCTCAATGGCTTCTGAACACTGTCGGGAAGTCGATAGCTTAGAGTCCACTACGACTCCTAAGTCCTTCTCATGAGGTGGACTCTCGATTTTCCGCCCACCCATTGTGTATTCAAACCTGACGTTTTTACTTCCTATGTGTAATTCTTTACATTTACTGACATTAAATTTCATCTGCCACTGGCTTGTCTGTTGTCCAAGTCCTTCTGTGATGATATAACGGATTCCAAATTATCTGCCCATCCACCTATCTTGGTATCATCTGCAAACTTAACCAGCTTGTTACTTATACTCCTATCTAAATCATTTATAAATATTAAAAATAGCAGCGGTCCCAGCACTGCCCCCTGCTGGTCAGCACTCTTAACATCGGCCAATTCCAATGAGGTCCCTCGCACCATCACCCTCTGCTTCCTATGTCTGAGCCAATTCTGCACTCATCTAAAAACAACACCCTGAACTCCCACTTCTTTTAGTTTGATGCCCATCCTCTCATGTGGCACCTCATCAAATGCTTTCTGAAAGTCCAGATAAATAACCTCATCTGCTCCACTTTGATCAAATCCTTTTGTTGTCTCCTCATAGAATTCCAGCATGTTAGTAAAACACGACCTCCCTCTTCTGAGCCCATGCTGACTGTCCTGTCCTTGCCAGGTGTTGCTCAATCTTCTCCTTAATAATTCCTTCCATTAATTTTCCTGTGATGCATGTTAAGCTCACTGGCCTATAGTTGCTTAGATCTTCCCTGTCACCCTTTTTATATAATGGATGATATTTGCCATTTTCCAGTCCTTCGGAATCTCTCCAGTGCACAGTGACTTCCTAAAAATATGAGTCAACCTAAAAATATGTGTCAGATCATCACAAGTCAGACCTTCAGATACAATCATATGAAACCTCGGACAGGTGGTCTCCACTGAACGGAAACCAGTGGGCTGCACCCTGGGAGGAATTAGGGGTGTCCTGTTAAAAGGGGTGAACACTTCTGATCAGATCACTTAGTGTTTTACATATATCATTAAGGGCAGCATGGTGGACCCCCCCCCCCAGCCCCCCCAAAATAAATAACCATGTCGGCAATTCATTACACTGCGTGCGCTAATCAGTGACATTGGTCCAAATACAGCGCCTTCACAACGTCTCTTGGGGGAAACCCTCCCCTCTTTTTGCTTTTTTCACGATGCCGCAGCCCTGTGCTAAAACACGACTGCTGAAGGTCTGTGCATCGGAGCTGGGGGGTCCTCTACAGCGCATCTTCAACCTGAGCCTGGAACAAGGGAGAGTCCACGAGGCTTTGGAAAACATCTTGTATCACCCCAGTCCCAAAGGTATCACGTCCTGGTGAGCTGAATGACTTTCGGCCTGTTGCTCTGACATCACATGTGATGAAGACCATGGAGAGGCTGCTGCTTCACCACCTTAGGCCACAGGTTCAACACGCCCTTGACCCTCTGCAGTTTGCATATCAGGAGAAGGTGGGAGCAGAGGATGCCATCATCTACATGCTACACCGATCCCTCTCTCACTTGGACAGAGGTAGTGGTGCAGTAAGAATTATGTTTCTAGACTTCTCTAGCGCCTTCAACACCATCCAACCTCTGCTCCTTAGGGACAAGCTGACAGAGATGGGAGTAGATTCATACCTGGTGACATGGATCGTGGACTATCTTACAGACAGACCTCAGTATGTGCGTCTTGGGAACTGCAGGTCTGACATTGTGGTCAGCAACACAGGAGCGCCACAGGGGACTGTACTTTCTCCGGTCCTGTTCAGCCTATATACATCGGACTTCCAATACAACTCGGAGTCCTGCCATGAGCAAAAGTTCGCTGATGACACTGCTATCGTGGGCTGCATCAGGAATGGGCTGGAGGAGGAGTATAGGGACCTAATCAATGACGTTGTTAAATGGTGCGACTCAAACCACCTGCACCTGAACACCAGCAAAACCAAAGAGCTGGTGGTGGATTTTAGGAGGACCAGGACCCTCATGGACCCCGTGATCATCAGAGGTGACTGTGTGCAGAGGGTGCAGACCTATAAATATCTGGGAGTGCAGCTGGATGATAAATTAGACTGGACTGTCAATACTGATGCTCTGTGCAAGAAAGGACAGAGCCGGTTATACTACCTTAGAAGGCTGGCGTCCTTCAACATCTGCAATAACTTGCTGCAGATGTTCTATCAGACAGTTGTGGCGAGCGCCCTCTTCTACGCAGTGGTGTGCTTGGGAGGCAGCATTAAGAGGAAAGACGCCTCACGTCTGGACAAACTGGTGAGGAAGGCAAGCTCTATTGTTGGCATGGAGCTGGACAGTTTAACATCTGTGGCAGAGCGAAGGGCGCTGAGCAGGCTCCTATCAATTATGGAGAATCCACTGCATCCACTGAACAGGATCATCTCCAGACAGAAGAGCAGCTTCAGCGACAGACTGCTGTCACCGTCCTGCTCCACTGACAGACTGAGGAGATCGTTCCTCCCCCAAACTATGCGACTCTTTAATTCCATCCGGGGGGGTAAACGTTAACATTTAACATTATACATAGTTATTGTCTGTTTTTCACCGGCATTATTATCATTCTTTAATTTAATATTATTTATTGTATCAGTATGCTGCTGCTGAAGAATGTGAATTTCCCATTGGGATTAATAAAGTATCTATCTATCTATCTATCTATCTAAAAATCGTTTACATTGACATTAAGAAACACTTAATGTCTCGTGGAGCCAAACGAGGACACGCAGTCTAAGGGGACAACTTGTTAAAAGGGGCGTGTCAAACGGGGGGTGAAATCCTGCACTACAAAGGCTCCGCCCACTGGGCTTGTTCCTAAAAGTCCCACCCATAATCTCTCCTGTTCGTGCATTTTAAACCTGCCGCCGGGGTCTTGAGGAGAGGGCAAAGGATTCTGAGCAACAGACGTGAGGGCGAGAGGAAATAAAAGGTCACAACTGCTGTTACCCATTCACACGGTAAATGAAGCTTAATAATTCATTTGCACCTTGTAATGAGGGGTGTCATAGTAGAGACAGACAGACCACCGCAGCTATGGGGCTCCACACGTTTCTGTCTGCTGTGATATCTTTCTGTCATTTTAACTATTGCATCACTATATGACATAACAGCAGCAAATCGAGCTTAGATCAGCATTGTCATCTCTGGATGCACAACATGTTAAAACGTGGCGGCCATTTTGCCACGGCATGTTAGCATTTCCAATTAGGTGGCTGTGTTAAATCTTTTTTAATTCATCATTTAGATGTGTGGTGGATGTCATTCAGGCCCCCCTCATCTGTGCATCCACTGGTGTTTCTAGGAGGACAGACGGGCATCCCAGCCAGGACAGAGGAGGATTTCTTGCCCGGCCGGGAAGCCATAATGGAAGGATGCCCAGAATGCGGACACTACCTGGCCGGGACGCCTTATTAATACGGGACGGAAAGATGGACAGGTGAGAGCTGGAAGGCGGGAACAGTTCATCCTCCAAATGGATAGGTGGCAGTGTTCCTCACAAGTAGTCCCAGTATGGACACCCGCAGGTCTGCATGGGTATTGCAGACCAGAAGCAGAGCCCTGTAGGGTTGACAATAGAGGGCCCTGCCGGGGGGGGGGGGGGGGGTCTGTTTGGTGTTAGGGGGCCTCCCTGGTTTCCATATGATCCGGAAGTGCCATGATGCGCCACTGGAAATACATCTTAAAGAGTCCCAGCCGCCATACCTCACTGAGTCCGAGTCGGGAGGCAGTGGACGACAATCACTGGAGGCGAGAAGGTGAGAGGAAAGGAGAGCATTCCAGTCTGCATATTGGCTGCACTAATTGTTATTTTTCAGCCGTGTGGATTAAAAATCGTTCATTTGAACCCGGACTGATGTTGGGTCTCGGGTGTCTGGGATTCGGGAGGATTGGGAGGTTTGGTGGATGGTGTGGGGGCTCGGTGGCGCCCTCTACTGGTGACAGCAGATTTGGATGTTTCGAGTACTGAAATCTGCCTCTCCTGTGGTTCTTTGTTATCCGCACTGGTAACGGGGGTCCGCAGTGGGACGCACCATTTACTTATTTGTGGCTCACATTCTCGGTGGCCAGAGCTGCCAATTCCTTGCAGGCTCACATCGACTCCAACACTGTAATTGTAACACTGAACAACAGAGCGCACAGGCCACCCCTGCGACAGCACATCATTCACACATCTACTACTGATTGAACATTTACGCACGTAATCATTTTGGGGTCTCATCTGTGTCGTTACTTTGGACCACCCTGCAGAGATCCGTTTTTCCGCTTTGACATTAAAGAGTCTCTATCTGTTGATCAGTGTGTCAAAAAAGACAAAATGAAATCCACCGCAATTCAAAGTGTGAAAGCTTCCAAGGGCTGATCGCTACGCCCCTTCACGGTTTCTGATCACTCAGCCGCTCTCCTCTGGGTGCAGCCCCCCCCCCCACCACCAAGCCCCTCTAACTTTCTCCTACCAGACCCCACCAGCATTCGGCCAATCAGAGGTGCGTATTGACGGGCATTGGTGCCAGTGCCTCACCCAGTGCAGTGCCGTACCCCGCTGTGGCCAGCGACCCCGTGTTGCAGTGGGTCAGGATGGTGACCTTCCCCTGACTGATGCCCGACAGGATATGCTGTGCCCCGAAATTGCCAATCTTCTTGTTGTCGCTGACGTCCTTCTCTAGCATTTCTTCAATCCAGCCAATCACACTGCAGTGTACAGAACAGAAACAAATTAGTTATAAGCAACGCATATTAGCCCCCGCCCACCCACATAATCAGAGAGTTTGTCATAAACATCTAATTATGGAGATTATGGGAGTAGGCCACAGACGTGTGGTCTTCATGAGTCGGTCAGCCTTCGTGTGACAGCCCGGTGGCACAGTGCTTAGTGCTGCCACCTTGTCACGGTCTATGTGGAGTTTGCATGTTCTCCAGGTACTTTGGTTTTACCTTCACATCCCAAGACCCCAAAAACTCAATATGTGATTTTAAACTGGGACCCTTATTACACCTGGGGGTGCACCTCATCAAGAGTTGGTTTCAATTTCAGTATTGGATTAAATGGGCTTGATATCACTGTGTTGTAATGTTTACTGTGAGCTCTTCAGCAGACACGCCGTCCATCCATTTCCATGATCTATGAATGTGTGGGGCTGCAGCAGAGGCAGTCGAAGCCCATTTGGAGCCCAAGGCGGGGTGGACGGATGTTGCCCCCCTCATTGTTCATAGCAGTATTATTAGACTTTGACAACCTGTACTCCCCCGCAGTGCCCGCAGTGAATGCCCCTATGTGTACATACCACACACTTTAAGGAGCATACGCCCCCTGGTGTACGGAGCGTGCGCACTTTTACTTTCATAAATGGTGCCCAGCGGGTAACAACGCCCCCTCAGTATCATCAGAGTTTCATGACCAGGGGTGGGGGAGGAATTGTTCCCTATGGTATCTGATGCACGTGCCCCTTCAGTAGCACAAATGGCACCCGTTATGGATATACTGCAGACTTTAAGGAGTGTATGGAGAGGGCGCACTCTTACATTCATAAATGGCACCCAGTCAGTATCATCAGAGTTCAATGACCAGTGGTGGGGGGTGCCAGGGTGTTGCTTCCCCTCAGTGTCGGCAGCACCAGCTACTTTGTGTATATACTGTGGACTTTAAAGAAAGGTGTACGGAGAATGCGCACTTATTTTCATAAATGGCACCCACTTAGTACTACCAGAGTTTGATGACTTTTGCTGGGGTGTTGTTGCCCCTCAGTGCCCGAACTGCGTGCCACTTGGTGTACAGAGAATGCACACTCTTACTTTCATAAACGGTGCCCACTCAGTTTCATCAGAGTTGGACAACCCGAGGGGAGAGGGCTCAGGGTGTTGTCCCCCCGCCTTGGTGTCTGCAGTGTGAGCCCCTCTGTGTGTATACAACAGACTTTAAGGAGTGGGTGCCCTTTGGTGTACAGAGAATGCCCTCTCGTACTTTCATAAATGGCACCCAGTCAGTATCATAACCAATTGGTGGGCTGGGATTGCCCTCCGAGTGTCCAGAGTGCCCACCACTTAACTTTCATAACTGCCACCCCTCAGATGATGGTACCCAAGGTCCGCTACCTAAACCGTATGTGCCAGTTACAGAGCATGGCACCAATTCTGGTGGGAAAGAAAAATGCTGACTCCATTGATGCCCTTTCTGAAACCACTAGAGGGTGCTTGAGCACCTTCCTCAGCAGCATTGGGCACCAACCAAGGATAAATCCTGGAAGGATCTGGGGGGAATGCCGGGCACATGCCCACACTCACTTATACTTTGCCAGTTTGAAGTCACTGCATATATTTGGGATGGCCATTAAACCAGAGTACCTGGATATAAGAACTCGGCCACTAGCCACAGTGCGTATTTGCTGCACACTTGACGGTCTTGTAGATTTCACTTTAAATGCACACATTTGCCCAAATCTGCCATAGCAATTAAAAGGTGAAACAAATTGGCCTCGTAATATCGTTATATTTGGAAGGACAACTCTTAAGCAAATTAAGTAGACACCTCAATCGTTTGTTAACGTGATATGTGTGTGTGTGTGTGAAGTTGGGGAATTTTGAGTTTGAAAGTTCTGAGCTAACGTGTGGTATCAAATGTGCAGCTATAAGCCGGGCACAACTAGCAGAGCACTGGCGTGTGGCAAAGGTGGCATCATTCTCGGACAGTGCCACCTTTAAAGCCACTGAGCTCTTCAATACATCCCGCCATTGGTCAATGGAGACTGCATGGCAATGTGCCGGCTTGATGCACCTTTTAACAGAGACACACCTGAACTCCACCATTTGGTGGTCCGGCCACGTAGTGCAGCACCCTTTATGGTTTGCCCATCCCATGTCCTCACAATCGTTACAGCATGAACACTGCGTTTGTCACAAATGGCGGATGCAGAATAGGACTTGCACCTACAATGCTAGTGGGCTCAGCCTCCAACTCCTTCCCCACTCGCCCCACACATTGCGGAAGGACAGACCCCAGCGCCCTACAAAGTACTCCGAGGGCGAAGACGGAAGTTGTGCTCACCTCTCCTGCAGGGTCTGCGTGCTCACGTTGTCTTCTTTACTCTGCTGGACCACAAACTCTGCGAGTTCGGCGGCCGCCTTGCTCATGTTCACGGCCGTGGGCCGGGCGGTCACCAGGTGATTCAAGGAGTCACAGACAAAGGTCACCAGCTCGTCCCTCTCGCGCTGCGGGCCGTTCTTCAACTCCACCGCCAGGCTGAGGCAGCCAACTATGGCAATCGCAGGAGCGCCACGCACCTGAGGAGGAGGCAGACACGGCACTGAGGTGTCGACAGACTCGAAAAAGTGAACACGGACCACCTGTTGGGGTCTTCATTTACAGTAGCATCTTACAAGCAAGGGTTACAAGAATCTGCCACTTTTCATTTAATAAGTACCACTATGTGCTTTATGGTGGTCCTATGTTCTTGTTTGATGCAGCACCTTCAAAAGGCACATTATAAAATTGTCAACTTTAGTATTAGAGGGTCTGCATGCTCTCATCCTTACCCTGCTGGACCACAAACTCCAAAAGCTTGGTGGCCTCTTTGCACTTTTTGAACCCATAGGCCGGGCAGAGGGTCACAGACAAACGTCACCAACTCGTCCCTGACACGGTGAGCAAAGTAAAAATTGTTTTACAAACCAATCCATCGTTTTTCATTTCATGCAAGAGCTTTTAAAGACGCTACACAACAACCTTGTTTTGTGTAATATAGTGCCTTTCGCAGTAGGTGCTGAAAAATAATTTTAAAGTCATAAATCATACTGAATTGTCCCTACTGTGTGTTTCGTCACCCTGTGATGGACTGGCACCCTGTCCAGGGGTTGTTCCTGCCTTGCACCTGATGCCTCGGCTTCCTCAAGACCCCTTAAGTGGGTTTGAAAAATGGATGGATGGCTTCGAGTTTAAAAATAAAATAAAAGCAATACTGTGAAAAAGTATTTGCCCCCTTCCTAGTCTTTTCTAGCTTGGCTTGTCTCTGATCTGCAAACAAGTTGAGTAGAATACAAAAGACGACCCGAGTAAACACAACACAGAGTTTCTAAATGAATATTTGATTTATGTTGCATTCATTATATGAATACACACTTTCTAAATGATCATTTATGTATTATACAAAATGTATTTGGGGATCATAGACAGTTAAGTGTTATGAATAAGCAAAAAGAGAGAAGATAAGGAAGGGGGCAAATACTTTTTCACAGCACTGCTTTTTTTTTTTTTTAAGAGCTTGAAGCCATCCATCCATTTTTCAAACCCAGTTATCCTGAGCAGGTCTTGAGGAAGCTGGAGCCATTCCCCACAGGTATCGGGTGCAAGGCAGGAACGACCCCTGGACGGGGTGCCAGTCAATCACAGGGTGACGAAACGCCCGCTAGGGACAACTCAGCATGATCAACGACTTTAAGATTATTTTTCAGCACCTACTGTGAAAGGCACTATATTACACAAAAAGAGGTTGTTGTTGTGAAGGGCACTGTGGGACCCTTCAGACAATTCATACAATGGTCGTCTAATCCTTTTACTAAACCTGCTTAGTCCAGTTTTGGGGTTTTAGTGCCATCAAGGCAGCGCCAGTTTTACGTGACATATAATGAGATGGCGTTCTGTTCCTAAACTGCCCTGTGAGCCATTATTTGATATAGCGCCTTGCACACTATATTGAGCAGCATCACAAAAGTTATTTCCCACATACCCTCTCAAGAACTTTATACCACCACCTGCCACACATTTATTTAATATAGTGCCTTTCCAGCGGTGTACAAATATAATTGATTGATTTTTTTTAATATAGCTCCTTTCAATGTATGCACAGAGTTTAGATTAAATTAGTAGCTTCCAAGCACGCTATAAAAACAAGATGCCTCTCTTGACCAGGGTCATCTTAACAGCATTATAGACCCCATCTCAGGCAAAGCAGTCCACTGGGGCCCCCCACCTACACAACCACTCAACAAGTCACAACATACATAGATTAGCATGGGACCCCCAGGCAACTGCCCAGCGTGCCCATGCATTAAGATGGCCCTGCTCTTGACTAATGCAGCAAGTGCTATAATGACGTTTGATATATAAAGCGCCTTTACTGGTGTTTACGATCACAACCTGCTTCATAGACATTCGCCCGTCTTTACCCGGTGGAGCATCTTCCATTAAGAATTTAAAACGATTAAACTGGTAAGAGTTTACCGTTGGGCCGTACTGATGCAATACTTGTGTCCACCAACTTCACCCAACTGTGGGGTTGCAGAATTCTGCAATTCCAACAGCATCCATCTCAAGAAAGGGAATACCCCTGGCATCTGTGCCAGTCCATCATGGGCATACAGAGGGTTAAAGCGGACTCAGCACCCAACCGTCTGGGTGCTGACATAACAAAGGGTTTAGAGAGACAGCAGGCAGCCCATCTACCACACCCAGCCTGGTAGTCAGGGTAAAGGGAGTGAGGTGTGCCCTCATGTGTGCCCCCTGCTGGCCACACCCTGCTTCTCATTGACCGTGCGTTAAGTTCGGGGGGGTCACCAGCAGGCCCCACAACAGCTAAGCTCTCCTCACGTCTGATTTTTTTTTTTTTTCCAGAGACCTGACCAGATTTTCGAGTCAGTCCGGATTGTCCACCTTCAGCATTTATTTGACTTTGGATTACGACCAACAGGGGCTGAGCGTCACGAAGCGCCCCCGCCCGATGATTCTCATCATCTGGAGGAATCACAGCAGCGTGTCCGTGTGCTGCCCATCCACGGACTCTCTTCCATGCCACTCTCCCTGTTCCTTGTGCCTGCGCCGGGCACATCGCTCACTGTCAACAGCTGCGACCATCTCTTGTCTGAGGTCACAAAATTACTTGCTGCTCTCTTAGCAAAAAAGCGACATTTTCTTTTCCTTTTTAAACAGAAAAAAATCAAGTCGATCCTGATCAGTCTAAATACAAATACCCCCCCCCCCCCCCATCTCCTCTCGTTCATTACCGAAGGGGCGTCAGCCGCGATTCAGACCTTCTTCCCCGGCCAGCTACGGTGAATGCATAATTAATCAACAGCTAACCTTCATGGATTTAATGGCCTCCCAGCCCTCCTGCACCGAAGTGATACTTTCAAAAGCGGTCTGGTGAGGCAGCAGGAGCTGATTGAGGATCTGCAACGATCCAGCGCGGTACCGGATAGCCTCCAACGTCATTTTGCACGGAAACCTTTTCGTACGATGAGAGAGAACTGCAGCGCCGAGGCCCCCGGAGCAGCGGCGACACTCAGCGCAGACAACGAAACACGTGTGCAACCGGGGAGGCGGGGCCGGCGTGACCACGCCCTCTTAAAGGAAAAGGCGCGTCGGAGCGCTGACTTGGAGACACTCGGCGGGAGGAGAGCGGCAGACGCGCGCGGAGAAATGAAGGGCGCAACGCTCAGTCACGCATACTGTACACCGGCTGAAGAAATGGCCGTTCGAGGAATTAGTTTACGGTACTGAATGTTCAGGGATTCTTCTGTTTTTTTTTTGTTCATTTACCTCATAGCTGAAAGATATTAGTGGTTATTATTATTGGGTGGTGCGGTTGTGAAACCCTCACCACAGGTTGTGAGTTCAAATCCTGCTACTTACAGGGTGTGACCCTGAGCAAGTCACTTCACCTGCCTGAGAAAACAGAAGAAATGCAACCAAATGGTATCTCAAATGTTGTAAGTCGCCTAATAGATAAAGGAGTCACCCAAATATTATTTTTTTGTAATATAACAGTTTATAACCAAACGGTATCTCAAATGTGGTAAGTTGCCTATTGGATAAAGGAGTCAGCCAATTATTATTATTATTATTATTATTTAATGTAATAACACTCTGTAACGGTTGTCATGGATATGTGTGGGTGTCACTGGCAGTCTGCACCTTTCCTTAGTCCTGTTAATGGTGGAATAGCTGAATGTGCAATGCCGGCCTATGGTCCGTGGGAAAGGGAGCGCCGGGCTCGGAGGGGAGGAGCCGACCATATGGAAATCTGTGGCGGGAGAAAAGGTGAAGGAGAAGAAGAGAGCGACAAGCTGCGCGATTCGCTGGAAAAAGTCATGTGAACCCGGGTTCGTTTTAGTACGCATCGTCTTTCCTTATTCGCGGTGGCGCAGTGGGTAGCGCTGCTGCCTCGCAGTTAGGAGACCCGGGTTCAAAGACATGCAGGTTAGGTGCATTGCTGATCCTAAATTGTCCTTGGTGTGTGTGTGTGCCCTGCGGTGGGCTGGCGCCCTGCCCGGGGTTTGTTTCCTGCCTTGCGCCCTGTGTTGGCTGGGATTGGCTCCAGCAGACCCGAGGTGACCCTAGTAGTTAGGATATATATAGCGGGCTGGATAATAGATGGATGAATGAAGTTATTCGGAAGATGACCTGATGGGCTAGCCTAAGACACTGTGTATGTTTGCGATTCCCAGGACGTGAGGTTCGGCTCGGTGGATCCTTCATCATAACGGACTGTGCACAATAATTGGATATTTAAAAGACTCTGGTTTTGTTCATTATTTGTTTTCTCACATTTGTGTATTAGTGGTGTATTTTGTTGAGTGTTGTGTTTCGTGATTCTTGTGAGGCTGGAATCGCTGCAGCGCGGTACTCTCTGTATACTGGGGGTTTGTTTGTTTCGTCCAATTCATTATTTTACTGTATAATAACAATTCTCATTTAACTCAACTTTTGCTTCCGCTGGTGCGCTTCTGCACTTGTGGTGGTTTAGTAGGGAAGTAGTGTTAGTCGTTCAGGCCCCGGATCATTTCTTTATTTATTTCTTTATTTCTCTCTCTCTCTCGTATCATAACTGTGCCGGCTCGGGGAGCAATACACGTTGTAACAGAAAGTAATTACACATGTATTAGCAGAGCACATAAGGCACGCGTTTTTAATAATATTTCACAATATCATAATTAACAAATTGGCTTGTGGTGATGGAAGTAGCTAACAATATTCCAACACAAGTGATGAGAAAATGACATCGATGGACGTGCCGTTGCTCGTTACTGGATGTGGAGGCTCTGCGGTTAATTGGAGTTCCAATTTCTTAAACATAACATTTTAAAAGTTTTTAAAAATTACGTTTGTAAGCTGATGAAAAACAAGCCATAGGAACAGGGCCGGATTTATATGAAAAGAGGCCCTAGGCTATTCCACTTATGAGGCCCTTTCACCTTCCATTTTTAAGTTTGTAAATTACATGAGAGATAATAAAATACGTAATACGCGTTGATCTTAACCAATACATTATGTTTGTTTATTAATCATATGCGTAGAATTTCTCCTTATTTTCAGTGTTTTAGTGTTCACTGTTTTTAGAATAGTGTAATTTTAATTTTGCTAACAATTTGAATGTAGGCCCCTCTTGATCTTGAGGCCCTAGGCTGAAGCCTAGTTAGCCTACAGGAAAATCCGGCCCTGCATAGGAAGGATAAATGTACTAAACTATGAGTTTATGTATTGGCTACCGGTCAAAACGGACGCTCTCCAAAATGCTCATGCATTGGATAGACCTTCAGGAGAGCGCTAATGAGATTTTCAAATATCAACTGACCTTACTTAATAATCCAGTGGCAGATTTACATAATTGGGGCCCTGAAGCTTGAACTGAGGGACCCCTTCACAAGCAGCAGCAGTGAGGTCTGTGATCTTCTTCAATGCGGCTCTTCCATGGCAGACCACCACAATTTTTCTTTACAAATATAACTACTACTGTACATCTCAGATTTTGATTAAAGTTGCTGTCCACGGTTCTTGAGGCTGATCCTCCAATTCGCCCTAAAAACCCCCCCCAGTCTCATTGAGATCGCGCAGGTGCAGGAGAAGCAGCTGCGGGGATCTGTGGTATCCTGGGTGAACTTCTCCAGGCTGGTGGTAAGGCTGCTCTCCTGGCATTGCAAGCAATCTGTGCTTCCATCTGGGAGATGGGCGTCATCCCAACTGACTGGAAAACGGGAGTTCTTGTCCCTATCTGGAAAGGGAAAGGGGATCAACTGGATTGCGGCAACTACAGGGGGATAACACTGCTCTCGGTGCCGCGTAAGGTCCGTGCTGGGGTGGTCGTCAATAGTCACCTACCTGCGACCGGAGCGGAGCGGTCTGGTTTTATGCCTAAGAAGTCTACCATCGACCACAACCTGGCACTGAGGGGTCTCATGGAACGCAAATATCGGCAGAATTTCTTTGCACCCTTCATCGATTTTCGTAAAGTGTTCGACTCAGTTGATCGAGCTGCCCTGTGGGACATATATAGTGCCTTTCTTATCTATATATCTATCAGTCATGTAGTGCCCTTCACATACACAGTATTTATCATATAGTGCCTTTCACATCTATTATATAGTGCCCTTCACATATATTTATCTATCATATAGTGCCTTTCACATCTATTATTTAGTGCCCTTCACATATATTTATCTATCATATAGTGCCTTTCACATCTATTATTTAGTGCCCTTCACATATATTTATCTATCATATAGTGCCTTTCACATCTATTATTTAGTGCCCTTCACATATATTTATCTATCATATAGTGCCTTTCATATCTAGTATATAGTGCCCTTTACATATATTTATCTATCATATAGTGCCTTTCACATCTATTATTTAGTGCCCTTCACATATATTTATCTATCATATAGTGCCTTTCACATCTATTATTTAGTGCCCTTCACATATATTTATCTATCATATAGTGCCTTTCATATCTATTATATAGTGCCCTTCACATATATTTATCTATCATATAGTGCCTTTCACATCTATTATATAGTGCCCTTCACATATATTTATCTATCATATAGTGCCTTTCACATCTATTATTTAGTGCCCTTCACATATATTTATCTGTCATATAGTGCCTTTCACATCTATTATTTAGTGCCCTTCACATATATTTATCTGTCATATAGTGCCTTTCATATCTATTATATAGTGCCCTTCACATATATTTATCTATCATATAGTGCCTTTCATATCTATTATATAGTGCCCTTTACATATATTTATCTATCATATAGTGCCTTTCACATCTATTATTTAGTGTCTTTTACATATATTTATCTATTATATAGTGCCTTTCATATCTATTATATAGTGCCCTTTACATATATTTATCTATCATATAGTGCCTTTCATATCTATTATATAGTGCCCTTCACATATATTTATCTATCATATAGTGCCTTTCACATCTATTATTTAGTGCCTTTTACATATATTTATCTATCATATAGTGCCTTTCACATCTATTATTTAGTGCCCTTCACATATATTTATCTATCATATAGTGCCTTTCACATCTATTATATAGTGCCCTTCACATATATTTATCTATCATATAGTGCCTTTCATATCTATTATATAGTGCCCTTCACATATATTTATCTATCATATAGTGCCTTTAGCATCTATTATATAGTGCCCTTCACATATATTTATTTATCATACTAACGGGAGCAGCCGAAAGAAGAAGAAGAAGTGCCTTTCACATCTATCCATCTGCTTTGTGTACTATGCCGTATTGATGTGTTTTTGGGTGACCATCTGCCAGTCACTGCCAGGAGTTACCCACCACCCTGTCAATCCAGAGGGTCTCCCCCAGTTCCTGGCGGTTCATTGTTGAATGCATTCTGGAAGTCTGGGGAGTTCTTGCTCTTTTTCTATCCGCTTTGGTGTTTATTGGGATTTTTGACCTCCTCGCTCAGTTTTTTGACGATATTTCTGGATCCCGGCATTGGGGCTTTGTGGGCCTTGGGTCATTTTAGTGTTCTTGGGGTCCATGGAGCTTCATTGTATGGAAGAGCAATACATGAAGAACAAGTCTTTCAGTTTCTGAAGATTCCTCGAGGCTCATTTGTTTCCCCCCTCTAGTGGCCGTTATTGGAAGTGCTTTTATAGGAACTCTATGTTCTCGTCGCTGGTACCCTGTGTTGAAGATGGCAGAGGTGCCAGCTCAAGCAGTGCAGGCCGCCTGGTGTGGCAGGACATAAACGTGATGGCCGATTCTTCCTGAACTCCTGGAGATTTGTATTTGACGTGTTTGGGTTGGGACGGCTCCTCTTTCATCTTTCCCATCCACTATCAAGCAGGCATAATGCATTTCACAAGGGAACAAAAAAATCAGAAATTTTGTATAAAAAAGAAAAACGTGTCTGTATTGAGTGTTTGATCGTGAATTGCTTTAAACTCTGTATGTGCGTGGTACTTTTCATCAAAAGGCGCTATATAAGCCTTTAAGGTTCTTTCTGTAATTGGTGGACATGAAAAGCCCCAAAACAAAACCTCAGCCTTTTAACCTCGTGTTCCATGCACAGCCTGTGACATTCACCCCTGGGACCCTCAGCACACCAACAGGACTACGGTGACAGTCACCCACCTTGCCTTTGGCTTCATCCAGGGCTGCACACAGGAACTGAGCTCAGTAGGAAGGCCAACCATAAGCCATCGATGACTGCGAATATCGGTGAACACGCGGTCGTGCTGTGAGGGGTCACGGAGGACACGGATTGGTTGGCACTCCGACCGGGACGGACAATTCCTCGCTTTTGAAATTGATGCAGCCCCCTGGGGTCTTGTGCTCCTCCAGGGTGATAGGTGGCAGCGTCCCATCTACAACAACAACAACATTTATTTATGTAGCACATTTTCATACAAACAATGGAACTCAAAGTGCTTTACATGACAAAGAAAGACAAAAAAGACAAAATAAATCATTAAAATTAGGGAACACTAATTAACATAGAAAAAAAGTCAGGTCTGATGGCCAGGGAGGACAAAAAAACAAAAAAAAAAAAACTCCAGACGGCTGGAGAAAAAAAATACAGTGCATCTGGTAAGTATTCCCAGCACATCATCACTTTTTCCACATTTTGTTATGTTACAGCCTTATTCCAAAATGGATTCAATTCATTTTTTTCCTCAGAATTCTACACACAACACCCCATAATGACAATGTGAAAAAGTTTACTTGAGGTTTTTGCAAATTTATTAAAAATTAAAAAACTGAGAAATTCCATGTCCATAAGTATTCCCAGCCTTTGCTCAATACTTTGTCGATGCACCTTTGGCAGCAATTCCAGCCACAAGTCTTGTTGAATATGATGCCACAAGCTTGGCACACCTATCCTTGGCCAGTTCCGCCCATTCCTCTTTGCAGCACCTCTCAAGCTCCATCAGGTTGGATGAGAAGCGTCGGTGCACAGCCATTTTAAGATCTCTCCAGAGATGTTCAATCGGATTCAAGTCTGGGCTCTGGCTGGGCCACTCAAGGACATTCACAGAGTTGTCCTGAAGCCACTCCTTTGATATCTTGGCTGTGTGCTTAGGGTTGTTGTCCTGCTGAAAGATGAACCGTCGCCCCAGTCTGAGGTCAAGAGCGCTCTGGAGCAGGTTTTCATCCAGGATGTCTCTGTACATTGCTGCAGTCATCTTTCCCTTTATCCTGACTAGTCTCCCAGTTCCCCACAGCATGATGCTGCCACCACCATGCTTCACTGTAGGGATGGTATTGGCCTGGTGATGAGCGGTGCCTGGTTTCCTCCAAACGTGACGTCTGGCATTCACACCAAAGAGTTCAATCTTTGTCTCATCAGACCAGAGAATTTTCTTTCTCATGGTCTGAGAGTCCTTCAGGCGCCTTTTGGCAAACTCCAGGCGGGCTGCCATGTGCCTTTTACTAAGGAGTGGCTTCCGTTTGGCCACTCTACCATACAGGCCTGATTGGGGGATTGCTGCAGAGATGGTTGTCCTTCTGGAAGGTTCTCCTCTCTCCACAGAGGACCTCTGGAGCTCTGACAGAGTGACCATCAGGTTCTTGGTCACCTCCCTGACTAAGGCCCTTCTCCCCCGATCGCTCAGTTTAGATGGCCGGCCAGCTGTAGGAAGAGTCCTGGTGGTTTTGAACTTCTTCCACTTACAGATGATGGAGGCCACTTTGCTCATTGGGACCTTCAAAGCAGCAGACATTTTTCTGTAACCTTCTCCAGATTTGTGCCTCGAGACAATCCTGTCTTGGAGGTCTACAGACAATTCCTTTGACTTCATGCTTGGTTTGTGCTCTGACATGAACTGTCAACTGTGGGACCTTCTATAGACAGGTGTGTGCCTTTCCAAATCATGTCCAGTCAACTGAATTTACCACAGGTGGACTCCAATGAAGCTGCAGAAACATCTCAAGGATGATCAGGGGAAACAGGATGCACCTGAGCTCAATTTTGAGCTTCATGACAAAGGCTGTGAATACTTATGGACATGTGATTTCTCAGTTTTTTTATTTTTAATAAATTTGCAAAAACCTCAAGTAAACTTTTTTCACGTTGTCATTATGGGGTGTTGTGTGTAGAATTCTGAGGAAAAAAGTGAATTTCATCCATTTTGGAATAAGGCTGTAACATAACAAAATGTGGAAAAAGTGATGCACTGGGAATACTTTCCAGATGAACTGTAAAATCTGCAGGGGGCCACGAGACCACCCAGCCCCTCTAGGCATTCTACCTCACATAAGTGACCTCACAATCAGACCTCATGGTATTCAGGGTTCTCATGGAAGAACTTGACGATGATGGTCATGTGGACTTCTGGCCTTTAATCCATCAATGGATGGACATCACGGTGCTTTGATCAGGTGGTGGTGGCGCAGATCAACATGACAGAAAAACGGAAAAAGAACAGAAGAGAAAGTAGGGGTTAGTGTGGATTACGGAGCCACCATGAATAATAATGATAATTAATTGAATATACAGAGCATCAAGATGAAGCTGTGAGAAAGCCATGTTAAAGTAAAGTGTTTTCAGCAGTTTCTTAAAGTTCTCCACTTTATTAGCCTGGCGAATTTCTATCGGTCTGCTTTTCCAGATTTGAGGTGCCTAACAGCAGAAGGCCGTCCGCCTCACCACTTCTTTTAAGTTTAGCTCTTGGAATTCTAAGCAGACCCTCATTTGAAGATCTAAGGTTACGATTTGGAGTGTAAGGTATGAGACATTCCGAAATATAAGATGGAGCAGATGATTGAAGGCTTTCTAGAACATAAGCAGTATTTTAAAGTCAATTTCTAAATGACACCGGTAACCAGTGTAGTGACGCTCAGACTGGTGTAATGTGCTCGGATTTTCGTTTCCAACTTAAGATTCTAGCAGCTCCATTCTGCACTCGTTTTAACTGATTGATGTCGTTTTTGGGTGGTCCTGACAGGAGTGCGTTACAGTAATCTAGTCGACTGAAAACAAAAGTGTGAACTCATTTCTCAGCGTCTTCCAATGTTATTAGAGGTCTAACTTTTGTTATATTTCCATGCATCCATTTTCCAACCCGCTGATTCTGAACACAGGGTCATGGGGGTTTGCTGGAGCCAATCCCAGCCAACACAGGGCACAAGGCAGGAACCAAGCCCGGGCAGGGTGCCAACCCACCACAGGACACACACAAACACCAAGCACACACTAGGGCCAATTTAGAATCGCCAATCCACCTAACCTGCATGTCTTTGGAGCGCCCGGAGGAAACCCACGCAGACACGGGGAGAGCATGCAAACTCCACTCAGGGAGGACCTGGGAAGCGAACCCACTGTGCCACCATGCCGCCCCTTGTTATATTTCTTAAGTGAAAATTGCTCTCCTAGTGATCTGATTAATATGTGATTTAAAATTCAAGTCAGAGTCAATAGTTACCCCTAAATTCTTTACCTCCATCTTGACTTTTAATCCTAATGCATCAAGTTTATTTCTAATAACCTCATTATATCCATTATTGCCAATCACTAAAATTTCTGTTTCCTCCTTATTTAGTTTGAGAAAATTACTACTCAGCCATTCAGAAACACAAATAAGACATTGTGTCAGTGAATCAAGATAGTCGGGGTCATCAGGCGCTATTGATAAATACAGTAGAGTCTCATCAGCATAGCTGTGGTAGCTCACGTTGTGCCCCGAGATAATCTGACCTAACGGAAGCATGGAGATCGAAAAGAGCAGCGGACCCAGGATAGAGCCTTCTGGAACACCATATAGAATATCATGTGTTTTTGAAGTATAATCACCACAACTAACAAAGAATTTTCTACCTGCCACAAACCAATTTAAGACCCTGCCAGAGAGGCCCACCCATTGTTGTGATCAATGGTGTCGAATGTGGGATGAGCACAGATAGACGGCTTCTGTCTGCATTAACACACAAGTCATTGACTACTTTAACGAGTGCAGTTTCTGTGCTGTGATTTGTTCTGAAACCCGACTGAAACTTATCAAGAATGGCGGGTTTACTGAGGTGGTCATTTAGCTGCATAATGACGGCCGTCTCTAGGATTTTACTTAAGAAAGGCAGGTTAGAGATGGGTCTAAATTTTTCAAAAGCAGAGGAGTCAAGATTATTTTTCTTCAGCAGGTGGCCTAGTGTATCTTCCATCTGCACACCTGCACTGCTGCATGGGAATTGTAGTCTCAATTGGTGGACATGCTGGGCCCCTTAGGAACCACCAGGGGGCACTGCAGGAAAGAGCAATTCTTGTTTTTCAGAAGTTCCATTTGGTCCAGAGGTGCTTCCGGTGTGCATTGGTGAGGGATTCCTGACCTCCCTAATGAGCCACCTGGAATAGTCCCGGGTACCTCACTTCACTTCGGGTGGAAGAGGACGAAGCCTGGCAGAAGGAGGAAGCGAAAAAAAGGAAGAAAGAAAAACTGTGTGTTGGTGTTGTGGGGAGCGAGTAAAAAGCGTTTCCCACCTGAATAAACGTGTGCTACATGGAAAACTTGTGTCCCGTCTGTCTGGGTCGGGGTGGCTGGAGCCCCCTCTGGTAGCCACAGATGTTAAGACACAGCGCCAACCCCTGGTGTGGCTGTGGAATTACAGTCCCTCGAGCCCTTCAGCTGACCCCTATGTGCACACTTGTGAAGAAGATGGGCCAACTCCCTGAGTTTTACACACCACTCTGTTTCTGTGTTTGTTTAAATCCTTTCACATTCCACGATACTCACCTACACATTATGTGCTAGCGGCTCGTAGGGCTTAGCCCTGCTGTATTGCTCTTGGTGCAAAAACCCCTCCTGGATGGAGGCTCTGAGCCTTCAACAATTTAGAGACCACCATCAACCAAACATGCAGACAGACAATGGGGGGACATGCAGACTCCGGGCCTGGAGCTTAACTTACAAATGGGGTCTCAAGATGGCTAACTGGCAGGAGACACAGAGTGCAGATAAGAGGAGAATGGAACGGAGTGATCCATACATTGGGGGGCCAGCATCATTGGTCAACTTGTGAAATTCGCAGGCAACACTCAAATTGGAGCAATGGTGGACACTGAAGAGGAGACAAAAGCAATTCAAGAGGACCTGGACAAGCTTCAGAACTGGGGGGGAAACACCTGGAAAATGGAGTTTCATGATGAGAATTGGATAAAGTGTTACATGTAGGGCAAGAGGAACAGGTCGGGTCAGGTTGGGGAGAAGGCACTGGTACAGCACATCGCCGCCCCCAGCATACGACAAAAACAGCTCGGGGTCCCAGTTGGCAACCTGCCAGACAAACATGTGGTCCAGTCCCTCCCTCTGGAAATGACCCAGGTGTTAATGTGGGTGTCCCCTTGTCCTGGTCCTCAACAATGAGGGTCCTGCGAGCCGGATCACCCTCGGGTAATCACGCCACATGGCCGTAGTGCCATAACTGACGCTCCCTCACAATGCAGGTCATGTGCCTCATTTGGGACTCCGTGAGCAACATAAAGTCAAACCAGTGGTGCCCAAGGACCCTCTGAAGAGACACCAAAGGGGTCCAGTCTCAGTCTCAGGTCACTGGATAGCATCCATGTCTCACAAACAGGGAGCACCAGGACTCTAAAGACTTGGACCTTTGTCCTTTTGCAGATATCGGGAGTGCCACACACCCCTTTCTGGTGACCTCATGACCCCCCATGCTCTCTCAATCCATCTACTGACTTCATAGGAAGAGTCACCAGAGTCACATGAATGTCACCACCGAGGTCAGTAAACCTCTCAATGAGGTTGACACTCTCTCCGCAAACAGACACACTGCTGATGGCCATGCCCAAGAGGTCATTAAAGGCCTGGCTCTTTGGTTTTTATCAGGACCCTCACAAGCTCAGACACTCAGACTCCTCCCTCAGTCTCTTGAGACCCCCAAACAGAGCCTCCATTGACTCCTCAAAGATCACAGCAACATCAGCAAAGTCAAGATCAGTGAATCTCGATTCACCAGCAGACGCCCCACAGCCACTGGGGCCCCATGACTCTGCCCAACACCCAGTAGAACAGAGTTGGAGCAGAACAGACCCCTGACAGACCCCAAAATCAACTGGGAAAGACGCGGAGGGTCTCAGTGCCAGTATACAGGTACAGGCCATCAATTATCAATACAAGATGGGAGACACTGAGCTACAGGAATGGACCTCAGAAAAAGATTTAGGGGTTTATGTTGACACAACTCATCATCTAGAGATTAAAAAGATGAATAAAATGTTGGGTTACATCCTAAAAAAGTGCTGAATATAAATCGAGGGATGTTATGCTCGGACTTTACAACGCCCTAGTGAGACCACATCTGGAGTCCTGTCTGCAGTTCCGGTCACCACACTATAAAAAAAGACATAGCAGCACCTGAAGCTGTGCAGAGGAGAGCAACCAAGAGCATCATGGGACTTGAGGACTCTGTGACAGAGTCAGAGAATTAGACCTGTTTAGTCTCCAGCAGAGGAGACCATGTGGGGTCCTCATCCAGGTCTTCACAATTCTCAAAAGGCATCGATAAAGCAGACGTAGCAGAATTCTTTTCACTTAACGGTGAATCGCATAATGGAGGACACCAGCAGAAACTGGAACTGAAGCTATAGGAGGCACTTTGTCAGGTAAAGACATGGAGTTCAAGGAGAAACACAGACCTGACAATCTCTAAGAAGGATCTGAATGAGAGGTTTGAACAGCGCAGCTATTAGATAAAGAAACGGGCTTGATGGTCTGAATGGACTCCTCTGGCTTGTCATATTTCTTATGTTCCGCACTGCGATTCCCCGGACTTAAAAAGGAGGTCACTTTAATGCTTAATGCCCGGTCTCATTGCCAGACCACGAGGCGTCGTCTTCCATCAGAACATTTCCGATTCTGAGAACATCCACAACCTGTGGCTTTCCTGCATCGCTAAGATGGAGTCAATTTCTGCTTCCAGGCTAAAAATAGGATTTTAGTCTGAAGGGATCTAGCATTAGAACAATAAGTTGATACATTTAGGCGCACCTCGCTTTGTGACAAATATGAGGAAGGTTTTATAAAACAAACAAAAATGGGATCTGCTATGAAATCATGGCACACAAATACGGGCGAGACCAAGACAGGGCTTTGTATAGCGCCGCGCAGGTGTTGGGCTTGGGCTGTGTGCGTGTGTGACTTGATGTCTGTCTCCGCGGGTCCTGAGTCTGCGGGGGTGTACAGCAGCGGCTCGAGGTGACCGATAAGCGCGGCGCATTTCCCTGGAAACCAAACGGAGCGGACAGCTGGGGTGCAGCCGGAGGTGCAGAGGCAAAAAAAAAAAATAGGCGCGCGAGGGTGAGGAGGGCCCATGGGAGGGCAGGGGGCGGAGTCGGCGGCAGTCAGGTGTTTCAGCACCACAGACAGCGTCGGGGCGAAGCGCAGCCTCCGAGCGAGCGAGCGAGCATCAGTCGGGTCGGCGGTGAGTGCGGCGCTCAAGTCCCACCTGCGATCTCACACGCGCTCGCCGAGGGCGTCTCGTCTGAAGAAAAAAATCAAATCAAATCACAGCCGAGTGTGTCGAGTCATGGAGGGGCTGAGCAGCACCGAGGCGAAGGACTACATCGTCCAGCGGGAGATCCCTTTGCTCTTCGAGGTAAACTTTGCGCGTTCTGCGGCGGCTGGGCTGGGGACGTCGGGTTTAGGTAGGGGAGCGAGCGTGGACTCTCGGGGACGGGCGGGGCGGGTGACTTCCTAAGAATTCGGCGAGCGCAGTTTGCTCCGATAACTTAAGTCATTCCCCATTTAAAATGAGGGTTCAGGTTATGAATTCACACTTCCAAAAGCTCTGGGCGCACCAATGCGGAAAATTCAGTAGCAGCTGGCAGCTTTAAAGAGGTGCGATTCGTGCCACTTTATAAAGGTAAAGGTAAAAATAGACTGGAATTCACCTATTTATTTAGCCCTTAGAAGGGTTTGCAGTTGAAGAGAGTTTTCTGAGCAAATGCAATACATACAGTATGTGTGATATAAAGGCGCTGCAATGAATTACCAATTCCTAGTCCTAATCCTATAGCGTCTTCACAGCATCATAGCCAAACGCCCCCCCCCCCCAAAAAAAAGCGTCAGAAGCATCGTGGGCCCCCACGCTCCCGGAGCCCTCAGCCAGGGCCCATTGTGCCCATACGTCAAGACTGCCCAAATATTTGCATTGAGATAGATAGATAGATAGATAGATAGATAGATAGATAGATAGATAGATAGATAGATAGATAGATAGAGCCTTTCACCTATCTATCTATCTATCTATCTATTATATAGAGCCTTTCACCTATCTATCTATCTATTATATAGTGCCTTTCACCTATCTATCTATCTATCTATCTATTATATAGAGCCTTTCACCTATCTATCTATCTATTATATAGTGCCTTTCACCTATCTATTATATAGTGCCTTTCATCTATCTATCTATCTATCTATTATATAGTGCCTTTCGCCTATCTATCTATCTATTATATAGTGCCTTTCACCTATCTATCTATCTTTCACGTTTCTATCTATCTATTATATAGTGCCTTTCATCTATCTATTATATAGTGCCTTTCACCTATCCATCTATCTATTATATAGTGCCTTTCACCTATCTATCTATTTATCTATTATATAGTGCCTTTCATCTATCTATCTATTATATAGTGCCTTTCGCCTATCTATCTATCTGTTATATAGTGCCTTTCACCTATCTATCTATCTATCTATTATATAGTGCCTTTCATCTATCTATTATATAGTGCCTTTCACCTATCCATCTATCTATTATATAGTGCCTTTCACCTATCTATAGATAGATAGATGAAAGGCATTATATATTAGATAGATAGATAGGTGAAAGGCAGTATATAATAGATAGATATATAGATAGAGCCTTTCACTTATCTATCTATTATATAATGCCTTTCACCTATCTAATAGATAGATAGATAGATAATAGATAGGTGAAAGGCACTATATAATAGATAGATAGATAGATAGATACAGTGCATCCGGAAAGTATTCCCAGCGCATCACTTTTTCCACATTTTGTTATGTTAAAGCCTTATTCCAAAATGGATTAAATTCATTTTTTTCCTCAGAATTTTACACACTTTATTAATCCCAAGGGGAAATTCCCATACTCCAGCAGCAGCATACTGATAAAAAACAATATTAAATTAAAGAATGATAACAATGCAGGTATATAGACAGACAATAACTTTGATATGCAGTATCGCCTCCTTTATAAACGCATCAGTGAATGCCAACTCACTTAAGGAAAAAATCAATACACTTAAAAACACAGGGCACAACAGTGGCAGCAGCCTGAAACTGTGCTCTAACATCTTGTGTTACATTTTTTATTATACATATTGTTATATTTCTTCTTCAGGCTAATTAAGATGCTCTGGGTCAAAACACTGCAGAGTGGAGTTCATCCTGCAGATTCTCGGAATCAAATGTTTAAATATACACACACACCCACACCAAAAACAGGGGACATTTTAGTGTCGCCAGTCAACTTAACATCCACAACCTTCAAAATATAGGAAGAAAATTTTTTAAAAAAAGCCCAAGAAAGCAAACGGGGGTTGGGAACATGCAAACTGCATTCACCCTCCATTTGAGGACGTGTAAAGTCCAGTCACCCACCACAAGAATATGAGAACTCCACTCGTCCACCAAAACAAAAAACACAAAGGCTCCACTCACCCAAAAGAAGAACGAGCAGAATCCGAAAACCAGAGAGAACTTGCAAAATCCACTCACCCACCTGGAGAATACATGAAATTCAGTCATCCACCACAAGAATGTAAGAGCTCCACTCACTCATCAAAAAATAAATAAATAACATGAAAGCTCAACTCACTCACCAGGAGAACATGCCGACTCCATACACAGGGAGACCTGGCACACTCCATATACCCACCGGGAGGACATGTGACATCCACTCACCCACTGATAGATAGATAGATAGATAGATAGATAGATAGATAGATAGATAGATAGATAGATAGATAGATGTGAAAGACAATATATAATAGATAGATAGATAGATAGATGTGAAAGGCACTATATGATAGATAGATAGATAGATAGATAGATAGATAGATAGATAGATAGATAGATAGATAGATAGATAGATAGATAGATAGATAGATAGATAGATAGATGTGAAAGGCACTATATGATAGATAGATAGATAGATAGATAGATAGATAGATAGATAGATAGATAGATAGATAGATGTGAAAGACAATATATAATAGATAGATAGATAGATAGATAGATGTGAAAGGCACTATATGATAGATAGATAGATAGATAGATAGATAGATAGATAGATAGATAGATAGATAGATAGATAGATAGATAGATAGATAGATGTGAAAGGCACTATATGATAGATAGATAGATAGATAGATAGATAGATAGATAGATAGATAGATAGATAGATAGATAGATAGATAGATAGATAGATAGATACTTTATTAATCCCAAGGGGAAATTATCACTGGGAGAACATGCAAACTCCACACGGTCAATAAGCAGCCTTAGGATCTGAATCCTAGATCATATCATTAATAATAATAATAATAATAATTCATTTTATTTAAGGGCACCTTTCAAGGCACTCAAAAGACACCTCACAAAAAGTCAAAAGAAAATTTGCCCAATCAAATAAATTATTAAAAAATGTAACTACTAAAAGAAAAACAATACATAAAAAGAAAACAATACCATGAAAAATGAAAACATGCAATTAAAATAGCATTACATATATGTGATTATGGGTGGCGCAGTGGGTAGCGCTGCTGCCTCGCAGTAAGGAGACCTGAGGTTCGCTTCCCGGGTCCTCCCTGTGTGGAGTTTGCATGTTCTCCCCGTGTCTGCGTGGGTTTCCTCCCACAGTCCAAAGACATGCAGGTTAGGTGCATTGCCGATTCTAAATTGTCCCTGGTGTGTGCTTGGTGTGTGTGTGTGTGTGTGTCCTGAGGTGGGATTTGTTCCTGCCTTGCGCCCTGTGCTGGCTGGGATTGGTTCCAGCAGACCCCCTGTTAGGATATAGCGGGTTGGAAGATGACTGACTGATATGTGATGATAAAAGTGCAACACGATCGATGTAAAGGGTAGGTTTTAAGTCTGGATTTGAAGATAGGAATGGAATCAATGCCGCGGATATCTCGATGACGGAGGAGCTGCAAAGCTGAAGGACCCCATGACAGATAAACGAGCAGGGGGCGGGGCCAAAAGATTTAAGTAGGAAGGTCACAGAGTACGAGCAGCTTTATACACATATTTATTTATTTAATAATTCTTTATTTATTTGACACATACATAGTTATACAGGACAACACGCAGTGAAATGCATCTTTTCGCAGACCCCTTGGAGTCTGCCATTGTACAGCAGCCCCTGGAGCAATTGAAAGATAAGGGCGTTGCTCAAGGGCCCAGCAGAGTTGCATCTCTTTTGGCAGTGACGGGGATTCGAACCGGCAACCTTCACATGTAGAAGATCCGAAAAATATGAATTTGCCAAGGTATGAATGTTAATAGCACAATCATTACGGTATTTAACAAGGAGCCAGTGAAGCTCACAAAGAACCCGGGGAATGTCTTCTACGGAGATGCCTCCGGTAATAAGTCTAGCAGCGGAATTCTGGACCAGCTGAAGCCTATGCAGAAACTTGTGAGGGAGGCCAGCAATTTCATGCATTTTAAATGACCTGCTTGTCCGGACTCGGACCTTTTAATTGTTTCTTTTTCTACTAATTAAAAGCTAAATAAAAATCAGATGCCGCACAAGCCAAGAGATGGCCAGCAAAGACGGCGGACCCCAAAGTCCAATCACTTTGAATCCGATTCTTGCTGTCCGTGAATCGCCATTTTTCGATGGCGTGCTGGTGCAGCTCGTGTTCTTCATTCTCAAAGCTGCTGGTTTTCTTTGTTTCTGAGGACACCGTTTAAATGTTTTCTGGACGGAATTATATTTTCTGAGGGTTCGGGGTTTTCGACGATCCCCTCCGTTGGGCATTTCCAGACATTTTTGGTACGGAGTGTGCTTAGGAACCCCAAGTTCACGACGCGCAGACTTCCACCTGGTGGAGCCCACGGGTACGTTTCTCGCGTTGGCGCGCTTTGCTTCATTCAGTATTGTTTGGTTGGAAAGAACAATTAAGCGGTCCGAGTCTCAGAAGGCAAGTCAATTATCATTAAAGAACTTAATTAGCAGCAAAAAATGGCCAGACACGGAGCTCTAAAATGAGAATATATATGGCAGCATGGTGGCACAGTGATTAGCATAGCTCATATATTAGTCGCCCACACAGAGGTCTAAAATGAGAGTATACTGTATATGGCAGCATGGTGGCACAGTGATTTGCACTATGTTAGCCACACACACACGGAGGTCTAAAATGAGAACTGTGTATAGCAGCATGGTGGCACAGTGATTAGCATAGCTAATATGTCAGCTAGGCATATACACAGAGGTCTAAAATGAGTCTATAGGGTAGACTGGTGGCACAGTGATTAGCACATCTGCCATCCACTCTCAAATGACTGGATTAGCATCTGCCCACTGTCTCTGTGGAGCTTCCATGTTCTCCTGATGTCCAGGCAGGTTTTCTCCATCTCCTTCTATTCATCTCCATGTTCTCATAAGGGACATTGTCTTTTAGTTAATTGCCCACTGAAAACTGTGCAGTTGTGTCCACTCTTAAGAATGCTGGTTCCAAAATTGGACTTTACTGGGCTGTGTAGTTCCCCATAGAGCCTCTTAGAGGGTTCTTTACATATGAAGTTGGGTTTGTGGGCTGTGAAAAGGTCCCTAATTTACAGCTGGGTGCCATTCCTGACCTCAACCCTCTCTGTTTATCTGGCCCTGGGTCCAGCGTTTGTGGACAAGCCAGAAATATTTAATGTCTGGTGGGCGAGCCAGCAGGATACGAACAGATCAAGAAAACCTGAGCTGAGCCTGCGTGATTGTGCACAGCAGGAGGTCCTTTAGATCAGGACCCCCATGTACTGTCTCACAGATCTGATATCAGCTGCTCATGGCTGTTTATAGAACCTGCGTTAAGGATAAAAAAAAAAGTAAAAGTTCTTTCTGGAACCTTCATATGGATGGTTCTTTTGGGAATTAAAAATGATTCTGCTTTGGCATCTCATCCAGTTGGCACCTTCATTTCTTGGACGGTTCTGGTTCTGCTTTGGCATCTCATCCAATTGGCACCTTCATTTAATGGACAGTTCTGGTTCTGCTTTGGCATCTCATTCAGTTGGCACCTTATTTTGATGGACAGTTCTGGTTCTGCTTTGGCATCTCATCCAATTGGCACCTTCATTTAATGGACAGTTCTGGTTCTGCTTTGGCATCTCATTCAGTTGGCACCTTATTTTGATGGACAGTTCTGGTTCTGCTTTGGCATCTCATTCAGTTGGCACCTTATTTTGATGGACAGTTCTGGTTCTGCTTTGGCATCTCATTCGGTTGGCACCTTATTTTGATGGACAGTTCTGGTTCTGCTTTGGCATCTCATCCGATTGGCACCTTCATTTTTATGAGGGCATGTCACTGTAACCTGTGATGACCAAACGCCTCCTCCAGGGATGGTTCCTGCACCCAACCTTCTAATTAGAATGAGTTCCATAAGAGAAGTTGCAGACCGCCATTATACTGGAAGTCTAACCAGACTCATCCTTGAAATATGTCGTTCACCATTTTAAATTAATTGCGCACTGTCACAAAATAATGAAACAAAGAAAAGTGACGTCCTGTGGGGACTCTGGGAGCCTCTGGGGTCTGATCGGTGTGAATCAGTGCCCGCACTTTCATTGTACTTAACCCTCATCTCATGCTCTCTATTGGGCATTTTGGCTGGCACAGACAGGTGGGCACGTGTCTAAGCGGCCCCCGGTGTGTTCTCCTCTCTATTTATATTTATATCTCCCGAAGCCAGACAGCTGTGCTCGGCCCCTCGCTGAAGCCCACCGCTCGGTCGATACGACGGGCACTTTGACGGCGGGCGTGTGCGGCGTGTCGCTTGTTGCGCTTCTGCGTTTTAATGCGTTCAGACGAGTCCTCTGCCACTTTTCAATTAGCCGCTAATGGCCGAGGCAGACGGGCAGGTTTCAGACATTGGCGGGTCCTTTCTTCTATTCAATAAAAAAGCTTTCGTTGAAATCAATACATCGAATGACTTCCTAAAATAACTGCTCGGCATTTTTATTATTTTTTTTACTCGATTCTTGCAACCTAAAACGAAGGCACCGCGCGCTGCCAGGAAATCTACCGACATTACGAGGTGTTTAGAAATGCGGCGAGCTGACGGTCTCCACGGGACGATAGTGGCGGCTATCGAGTGTGAAGCGTCTGGCTGGAGAAAGAAAGAAAGAAAGAAAGACAAATATTCCAGGAGGCACAAGCACTGACACCATTTACATTTACAGTATGTGCCAGGCAGACGCGTTCATCCATAGCGACTTCAACATAATGTCTGGGGTGGAAGGGAGAGTGCTTGGGAACAACTGCGACAGGACAAGGGGACACAATGGACCACCACGTCAAGAGCTCATGCTGCGTTCCAGTTGTACTGGGAAGTCAGAATTTTCCAGCTCCTAGTTGTAATGTTCAACTGGAATGCCCCCTTAAGTCGGATTTGAAACTCGGGGCTGCTCTGTCGAGGTGGGTCCAGTTGCCAGATTTCCGCGATTCCTGAGCTCCGCAGGACAGCCAATTGGATTGGCCGGCTTTTGTCACGTGGTTTGCTTGACGCGCGTCAGATAACCCCACCCTCTCACACACCCTAATCTCAACCATAGTGTCACCAGGTGTTGTGACGTAAGACGTATAATAGAAAACGACGTCCTCCTCAACGCCGTGGAGAGCTGGAGGTCCGCCGCTCGAGTCTATTGAGGGGGATTGTGGAATCTGTCAAGTCTGAATTTATTCAACTTCAAAATGGCGACCACGAACTTTAGTGAACTCTGTAGCAATAGACACTGACTGACGTGGCTAATGCTTTTATGCAAAGCGACTTACAACATTTCTATTGTTTTTCCAATTGGAGCACAGGCGGGCGAAGTGACTTGCTCAGGGTCACACACGGTGGTGTCAGTGGTGGGATCTGAACCCCCAACCTCTGGGTTTGAAGCTAACCACTATGCCAAAGATTGCGCTTAAGTCGAGGTATAGCTGCGATTCTTCAGAGACGATCTACCAGAAATTATCTCGGAAATTTGGGTTCGAATCCCACTCATGACACATTGCTGAATGGAAGAATATCTCTCTAAAATAATTTTTTTAAAAAGCATTCTCTTCAACGAACAGTGCTTTAAATTATGCCTTGCAGATGTAGTTGTTTATTTTTCTTTTTTGATTAAACAAAAACTGTTTAATGAATTATTGATTGATTTGTCAGGGAACACATGGACAACAAGCAGAGTTAAAATCACAATTAAACAAACTGCCTGCAAATTCATCCATCCATCCATTTTCCAACCCGCTGAATCCGAACACAGGGTCACGGGGGTCTGCTGGAGCCAATCCCAGCCAACACAGGGCACAAGGCAGGAACCAATTCTGAATCATAATTATAACAAATCATAACGCATTTCAATTACTTATATAGCACCTGTACCAAGGGCTGAGACGGCCACACAGATAATCAAGAGGGGAACAATAAGAATGAATAAATAATAACAGTGCACAGCCTTGTGTTTGTATGAAGTAATATATTCTAGTTGATGCTGACATTTAATTAATTTGAAGTAGGTAAAAATAAATATTTGGAAATATTGCAAAGGAAAATGTTTATATACGCAAAATAACTATATGTGTTCTAGTAAACAGCATACACACCACTTAATTTTATATACAGTATATATATATATATATATATATATATATATATATATATATATATATATTATATATATATACATACACATACACAGTATATTATATATATATATATATGCATGTTCTACAGCACGATTAGAATCGTCTGAGTATTAAAGGTGTAGGTCTATTTTATAAGCATATTTTTTAGCATTAATGTTAATATAGAATATAACTATAATTATTATTGTTCTATATTGGCATTGATATGAACGATTTGTGAAATTAGTGTCAAGTATTATAAAAAAGCATACCAGACACTTGTTTTTATAGGTAGGTAGGTAGGTAGGTAGGTATATATATACATATACATACAGTATATATTTTTTACTGCAGTAATTCATTAAGAGTTATTGGTCTTTATATACCAGAAAGACTTTCCCAGTGTCTTCTGTAGGAAATCTGTACACATAGTTCGTCTGTCTTTTCAGATAAAAATGAACTCACCCAAACAATGAATTAAAAAAAAAAAAAAGTTCTTAAATTGGCAAAGATGAAGTCAAGAAAGTGCAGCACGGTGGCGCAGTGGGTAGCGCTGCTGCCTCGCAGTAAGGTGGGTTCGCTTCCCGGGTCCTCCCTGCGTGGAGTCTGCACGTTCTCCCCGTGTCTGCATGGGTTTCCTCTTACAGTCCAAAGACATGCAGGTTTAGGTGCATTGGGTGATCCTAAATTGTCCTTAGTGTGTGTGTGTGTGCCCTGCGGTGGGATGGTGGGATGGGACCCTGCCCAGGGTTTGTTTCCTGCCTTGTGCCCTGTGCTGGCTGGGATTGGCACCCACAGACCCCCGTGACCCTGTAGTTAGGATATAGCGGGTTGGATAATGGATGGATGGATGGATGAAGTCAAGAAACAAAAAGTTTTCACTTTCTATGATTTGTATTTTTATAATTATAAAGCACTTCGTATTATTATTTTTAAAGCTCATTCTGTAAAATGAAACGCTGATTATACAATTCAATGTGTATTATATTTATACATTATTATATCTGTCTTTACGCGTTTTGCACACATTTAATAAATGTAATAAACTGCACCAAGAATGTTTAAAAAATCATTCAAAAATGTGTACGTGAATGTAAATATATCTGCCCAAACCGACACTCGTGAGTAACATTTTTAGAAAGTTCAAAATGAAACGCAAATCACACAGCGTCCGTGTGCGACTCGAAGGAGCTTTTGCAGAAGACATTAACTGACGAGGTTGGCCCGCCCTTTCCGAGTTTTGGTAGCCAATGCGAGCCGTGATTCGCCAATTCTTGGTAGCCGATACGGACTGCGATTGGCCCGAGCTTTCAGGTCTTGGTAGCAGAAAGCGATCCGATTGGTTTTCGCTACCAAGGTTTACCTCGACTCATGGCTGCTCGGGGCGCCACACTGCCTGCCCGCCTGCTTAGTAGAACATCGGGCGATGTGTGTCAGAAGTTCAGGTGGGCGGCTCGTTCCTCCAGCTACATATGAAAAAAGTCTGAACTGACATTTGGGGTCACACAGAGGTGACCTTCATCAGCAGGCCTGAGTGGGTGAGGAGGAGCAGAGGACTTCAGGAGGATCTCCATACAGATAGATAGATACTTTATTAATCCCAAGGGGAAATTCACAGGCAGGTGTTGACTACTCTGTAGGCCAGCATCAAGGGTCTCAACTTAATGTGTGCTGCTACAGGGAGCCAACGTGGGGGTCTGAAACGAGGAATGACATGTGCCCACCCGGGCTGGCTGAACACCAGACATGTCACTGCCATTTGAATCGTCTGCTGCGGGTTTCTTGGGTACCCACTTGGCTGGCGTTGGCCATAAGCAGCCGAAATTAACACAGATGGGGTGACGGGCTGCTCGGGATATGAAGGTGTCCCACCTTTGCCAGGAAAGGCTGAAGATGATGTCCCCTTATCCAAGGCTGAGATATCAGTGACAAATGCATCACATGCCCTGTGGGGGGAGCGGCAGGCACGGCTGCATATCATTGGCATAGCATTCATATGGGCAACCATAGGCCAGGATGAGTGGGCCTAGTGGGGAGGTGTATAGGGAGAAGAGGAGGGAACCCAGCAGCGGGCCTTGGGGCACCCTTGACATCTCTCTTTGCCGGGACACACGGTAGACTCTACCCAATAGGTGGGACTCAGACCACCATGTGGGCAGTCCCGGTGATGCCAAGGTCAGAGAGGGTGGCAAAGAGAGAGAGAGATCGAGAAGGATGAAGAGAAGATGAGACATTGGTAGTTCTTGCCAGCTGGTACATGCCGGCGATGCCGAGTAGAGCCGTCTTGGTGGGATACACGTTATATACAGCATGGGGAATGTTGGTCTGAAATGGTGGGCTTGGAGTGACCCGTCCTGAAACCCACTCTTTGTCTCTCTCTTTCTCTCAGAGTATGCTGACAGGTCTGATGTTCCATCGGCCGCAGGACCCCATGGAGTTTCTGGAGGGGTGCCTGAGCCGCGTTCGAGAGCTTGGAGGCGTGGAGAAGGTCCGGTGGGACACCTTCATCACTACAGAGAAGAAGGCGCAGCCCCCAGCAGGCCAAAGGGCGCAGCTCCGCAGCCGTATGTTGCTTTACTTGTTCAGCTGTCGAGCTTTGCTGTTGTTCACCGTCTGCATGAGCCCCCGGGTTGGGTGGTCCCGCTTGTCTGCCTGTTCTGGGGACTCCATTTCTGCTAGCGAGCCATTTCATAATCGTATAGATTTCATTCTTCATGGCACTGGGCAAGCTGGTGAGTAAAAGAAAACAAATGAACACTCGGCTGGGTCCTCCATTACAGTCCTCGGCCCTTTAGTGGGGTGTAAATGACGTTTATAGCAGGGGTCGCTCCTGCCTTCAGGGGCGTTCTTAGGTTTAAGCGAACTACGCCTCTGCCCGGGATTGTTTCCTGCCTTGTGCCCTGTGTTGGCTGGGATTGGCTCCAGCAGACCCCCGTGACCCTGTGTCTGGATTCAGCGGGTTGGATGATGGATGCACTATAGCAAACGTTAATTTTAGAGATTCGTTTTGGATTCATCCAGAGAGATCCCCATAATAATATCCCAATATGACCGGCCTTTACCAGATCCAGAACAAAATCACACACAAGCTTACATGTTGGCCTACTCGTCATCTAAGGCCTTGTCCGGGCGTTTTTTTATAAGACCTTATTGAGCTCCGTGGGGGGGGGGGGGGGGGGCTCACATTTCTGAACCGCATAGGGCCCCCAAACTGCTAAGAACGGCCCTGCTGCCTTGTGCCCTGTGCTGGCGCGGGGGGAGGCTCAGGGTAAGCGGGTTTGAAATTGAATGGATGGACGGACGGAAGAAATGCAAGTTAAGAATTCTAGCGCGGCCTGGTGGTCGAGACACTGAACTACATGCTGCAAAGCTGCTACTGCAGACCCCATCATGGAGTCCCTCCGTCACCCTGAGTGGGTCACTTCACAAACATGGAGCCGTAGAAGTCTTTGGCATCAAGAGGCGCGTTTGTAGAATGGCAGCCACACGGACCTCCGAGTCAGACGTTGACAGAAGGGTTAGGACCACCGTGGAAAGTCGTGTGTGTGTGTGTGTGAGATATGATGGGGCACTTAAAGGGCAGCACTTAGGAGACCCTCTCTGTGCTGCTTAAATCTGTCAGGTCAGCGAGCTCCGGAAGGATCCCGGCATGGAGCGGTGCAGCTCATGGAAGGACAAAGGGGAGTGTAGATGGCCACTCGGCCACTTTGGGTGCTAAATTATAACAAAAGGTAAAAGGATTTGTTTCAATTTAACAAAATAAAAAAGGTTTGCATGAAAATAATCCAATTCCTAGAGAGCCTCTTAAAGGACATGAGTGTGTGTGTGTGTGTGTGTGTGTGTGTGTATATATATATATCCATCCATCCATTTTCCAACCCGCTGAATCCGAACACAGGGTCACGGGGGTCTGCTGGAGCCAATCCCAGCCAACACAGGGCACAAGGCAGGAACCAGTCCTGGGCAGGGTGCCAACCCACCGCAATATACATATATATATATATATATATAAAGTTATTACACAAGAAACTTTTATGGGCTTTTTTTTTACATTCACACGCCACTGTGTTCCTGAGATACACGTTTCCCTTTCGGGGGCTCAGTTTAGCAAAGACAGGGTTTGCCAGATTTCCAAAATCACAGATCGGGACACACAGCCACCCTCTCAAGTGACCAAAAAAAATAAAGACTTTATAATTAAAATGATCTTCCTTGGTACCTTAATTATAGCTCAATAAACATGCATGATGTAAATATGTACAGTAAAACAAATCAAAAAAGAAACGTATAAAGGATGAGGGGGCGGTCCTTCACGGGTGATGTCAGCCTGGCCACACCTCCTAGGGCTCCACCCACAAAGTGCTACTAATGTAAGAAAACAGAAGGTACAATGCACAATACATAATAATACATAACAATGTTAACAAAATGTATATAATAACCCAAAAATATGAAACATAATTAAAATTAAAATATGAGATAAACTCAAGCTGGTGCAAAAACCCCGGCTGAGCGACAACAATGAACACGGAGCTGCCTGCTTCTGCTCAAACTGCTAATACCAGCTGTGACGTTGTGACATTGAACTCATTGTGTGATTTGTGACCGTCACCACACTTTACTTTCGGATCATCGTTACGCACAGACCCTCGTGCCACTCCCCAGTAATGAGGACATGCGCCCAGCCGCCCCCCTCCCCAAAGCCTTGGGCACCGTGCCTTCAGTTACTTCCAGCTGCACAAACTCTGTGCCATGGTGGCTCATATCATGAAAATGAGATTCAAAGCCCAGGATGGCAAGCTGAGCTGGACATCTGATAAAGTCCTCCCTTCTGCCGGGGGAACTGCTAGAGACATTGGGACCCCCCAGCCATGCAGCCCAAACCAACCCCACACATTGGATTTGTGGTCACACACCCCTGAACCCATTGAAAGGTTTTGATGGCCTTACCTTTGCAGGTCGGTGTCACATCTTGACCAAAGGGTCCTTCCACCAGCAGGGGTTCATATTCATGTCTGATGTTTCCTTTGTTCATTCTTGGTTCTGTTTCCAAGAGGTGGGGCCACCTGCCAATCACAGCCCCCTGCACTATAAATCCAGAGGGTCTCCCACAGCTTCATTTCAAATGCAAGTGCTTGTGATTTGTTTAGGATATTTCTGCTCTGTTCTTTACCACCCCTTGGATTCTTTACTGCGACTTTGTGTGCTTGGATTGCCTTGTGGTTGCTGGCCTCGTCTTTATGCCTTTTGTGCTCTTTGGAGCTTCACAGTATAACAGAGCAGTTCATGAGAATAAACATTTTATTTCATAAAGATCCTGCGTTTGCTCTCTTATCTAGTCAGGGTTTTACAGGAAATTCCACCCAAATGTGGACATTTTTGGAAGCGGTTTTGGGACACGTGTATTGGGACTCCTAGTTCATGACAGCTGGTAGCTCTAATGTAGTCTCATACTTACTATGCAATAAAAGTGACACTGAGCTAAGAAAATATGAAAAACTAACCGTCTAAGACGAGCTAAAGTCTAAGTAACCAACATAGGCCTCAGCATTAACGTTTGTAGGACACCATGCAATGCATATGTCTCTGTTATATGACATTTGGTATGGGATTCGTAAAAGCAGTGCCATCTGTTGGAATGACAAACACAATGCATTTTATTACTAAAAATGCAATGAACCATTTATTGGAATGACAAATGCAACACATATGTCTCATTTATATGCCATTTGGTATGGGATTTTTAAAAGCAGTGTTAATGTTTGTCATTCCAACAAATGGCATATCTCAAACACAATACACTTTATTTGTAAAATTGTTTGTGATGCGCCATCTGTTGAAAGGACAAATGCAATGCATTTTATTAATACAAATGTTTGTGACGCACCATTTGTTAGAATGACAAATACAATATAGCTGTCTGTGTTATATGCCCTTTGGTATGGGATTTGTATAAGCAGTGTTCATGTTTGTGATGCACCATCTGTTGCAATGATAAATGCAATGCATGTGTCTGTTATATGCCATTCTTTATGGGATTTGTACAAACAGTGTTAATGTTTGTGATGTGGCATTTGTTGAAATGACAAACACAATGGATTTTATTTCTAGAATCGTGATGCACCATATATTGGAATGACAGATACAATGCATTTTATTACTAAAAATGTTTGTGATGAACCATTTGTTAGAATGATAAATGCAATGTAGCCGTCGGTGTTAAATGCCCTTTGGTATAGGATTTGTATAAGCAGTGTTCATATTTGTGACGCACCATCTGTTGCAATTATACATGCAATGCATGTCTCTGTTATATGCTATTTGGTATGGGATTTGTATAAGCAGTGTTAATGTTTGTGTTGTGGCATCTGTTGAAATGACAAACCCAATGAATTTTATTTGTAAAATTCTGATGCGCCATCTGTTGGAATGTCACAGACACATCCACCTGACAGACACACATACTTATTCTTTTATTAAGATGGATGCTATGAAAACATACAGTAACTTGTATCTTGCTATTCGTTTTATCCAGTTGGTGTCACGGCATACTTGGCCTGTATTCATCAAATGTCTCAGAGTAGGAAATGATCCAAACTGGCATAAAAATCTCAGAGTGAGGCAAATTGGCGCAACTCTTACGAGTCGGACTAAACACATTTTATGAGTTATTCTCTAGTTTAGAGAACTAAATTAACGTCACACGGATTTAGGAGAACTCACGGGCTGTCCTAACTCGCTAGGAGCTGCTAGAAGATGGCGTTCAGGCAAAGATCGGCGCGCACATCAAAGGAAAAAGCAGAAAGTTTTGAAAACGCTGGACAACGAAGAACTCGTAGGAAGATGTCGGTTTGACAGGCACGGAATGATATTGGTAACAAAACGTCGACGTTGCCTGATCGCTGCTTCTGCGCAGAAAAGCCGTGCGCTATCAGCTGAAATGTTGTCATGTTACAAGTAAAGTGCAAAATGTGGGGGCGTCACAAACACCCATTTCTTTAATTTTCCACCAAACTTTAAACCCCCTGACAACACGCGCGGTAATTGTCAGATATATACGTTAGCCCGCCACTCCACGTCAGCTAAAGTTAACGAGGCAGAACAAAGCAAGCAAGCGCAGCGTCTTACCTTATTACGGATTCCTCTTCTTTTACTTGAACTTTGATTATTGTTATTATTACCGTTATTTTTATTGCGGCGCATGCAGGCTCAGAAAACTACAAAACGTCATCATGAGCGCCACTTTGCGGCTGGGCGTGTCGTGATGTCATGACGTCATTTCTTCGCGGCTAAGCGCGCCTCGTCCCCGCTTCACGGCTGCTTGTCACGTCCTGCTCTGAGATCGGAGTGTTAGTCCAACTCCTGAGTAATTCTGAGACGCTTGATAAATGTGACCTGCTGGCGCAGAGTGAAGGACTGAACACTTATGGGCACCACGATGCCACCTCACTCTTACGTAAACAGAATCAAAGTTCATCCATGTCTGTCCTCTTTTATCGATCGATTCCACAGTACGCCCGTACCGCTGGGCACTGCAGTTCCCCGTCTGAAGGACAAAATTAAACGGGCTAACGGACATCTTAAGTTTAATAGTAAATTCCAGACAATACTACTAACAAATGCACACATTAACATCTGACATTAAATAAAGTTAAATTCATATTACTGGCATTGTGACCCACAATAGAAAATCCGCAGTGGCGCCAATAAGGGATGCCAGTCTGAGCTTGGCATTGGGCTGCTGAAGCTGCAGTGGATTCAGAGTTTATTGAGGCCCGGTCACTGTCTGCACACTTTATTGGGGTGTTGATTGCATTTTAAATGGATACATGTGACATTTTTGCCCAGCAGTCACAGTGACAACATGTCTTCAGAAAAGTGTGCAAATGTATTTAAAATTTAAAAACTGAAACCTGTCATTCACAGAGAACAATGATTCGCACGTCTCTCTCTCTCCCGTCTTTGTGTCCTCCATGCAGAGAGTAGCTGTGCGGTACTGCCTCGTGGTGATCGACAGCTTGGGCACCAGCTGTCCATCGAGAGTGACACCGATCTGTCCGAGACCGACGAGCTCATCGCTGAGTACGTTATCTTCGACCCCCAGAAGCCCAGGCCTCGCATCATCTTGATCATTGGTGAGTCCATCCCTGGTGTTGTGGACATGTCTGTCCCTTTATACAAAATGACGTGTGAGGTCATTCAAGGTCTTCTGTATATGTAGAAATGCTGAGGGTGGTGTCAGTCTGTCACACGTTTACTCGCAAACAACTGGGGCTAGAACTTTGATCTTGGTCTTAATCAAAAGTGTATGAAACGATACATGCGGAATTTGGGTTGTAGCAGCTTCAGAAAAGTTAGGGTGTGTCTTTCTTAGGGTAACATGATAGAAAAAAAACAGTAGCGCCATCTGCTGAGCATGAAGCACATTGCTGAAGCTACACACAAGAGGAAGAATGGTAGCGCCATCTGCTGAGCGCAAAGTGCATTGCTGAGGCCGCATATCAGAAGAGGAAGAACAGTAGTGCCATCTGCTGAGCATGAAGCACATTGCTGAAGCTACACACAACAAGAGGAAGAACGGTAGCACCACGTGCTGAGCATGAAGTGCATTGCTGAGGCCACATATCAGAAGAGGAAGAACAGCAGTGCCATCTGCTGAGCATGAAGCACATTGCTGAAGCTACACACAACAAGAGGAAGAACGATAGCGCCATCTGCTGAGCATGAAGCATATTGCTGATGCTGCACAAAACAAGAGGAAGAACGGTAGCACCATGTGCTGAGCATGAAGTGCATTGCTGAGGCCACATATCAGAAGAGGAAGAACAGCAGTGCCAACTGCTGAGTGTGAAGCGCATTGCTGAAGCTACACACAAGAGGAAGAAGAACAGCAGCGCCATCTGTGGAGCATGAAGTGCCTCACTGAGGGGGCAACTGGCATTTAACACCATGCCGATCCAGGGCTGTCTTGACGTATGGGCACTGGCCGGGGGCCCACGATGTTTCTGATGCCTATTATGTTTCTGTTTTGCTATCAAAACAGGGTCCCCAGGGCACTATTTTGCCTGGGGTCCTATGATGCTGCTAAGATACCCCTGAGTAGGACCACCTAACTCAGCCTCACTCAAACATTCTTTTATGTAGCAATTCTCAAATCAAGCCTATAACATGTATGGGTTCATGCCAGGTGAGCAATAAGGGGGTGAATTGGCATCTGACACCCAGATGGATGGGCACACTGCACCTCTATCACACTAACTTATATAGTGCCTTTTCATAGTGGGCACTACATTAAAGCCCTAGTATTTGTGTAGGCCAAGGGCACGGCCTCTAACACCTTTGTTCTTCTTCCAGGAGGACCAGCCAGCGGGAAGGGCACTCAGAGCCTCAAGACGGCGGAGCGCTACGGCTTTATGTACATCTCCGTGGGGGAGGTCCTTCGGCAGAAGATGATACACAGCGCCTCGAGCAACCGGAAGTGGGGTCTCATTGCTAAAATCATCACCAACGGGGAACTGGCACCACAGGTCAGTCTCTGGGTGGCACTAGAGCACTTCCTGTAGAGGAAGCAATCACAAGTGGCTGGGCAGCATTCAAGGAAACTCGGAGGGGATCCAAAGATACTGCGTGATGTGGAGCACAGGGTGCGGGGGGCCGACGCTAAGGATGGGCTGACCACAGACGGGTAGGGGGTGGTGGGCGCAGAGCACAATGTAGGACGGACACAAGTGGAAGAATCCTGGTTTGGCTTCCTAGATAACTGACTCAACAAAATACGAGCTCACCGTGGCGACTGCTAGACATTCATGTAGGTGGGCAAACCCACAGAGCAGACGTCCATATATAAGCATCCACACAGCTCTGCCAACTGAAAGCCACTGATTGGCACAGTGTTTGGGTTTCTAAATCTTCATGCCTGTGTAATTTATGGGAATTCTGTTAGCTGCCAGCCTCATTGTTGCTTTGTTGAGCCTAAGGGGGCGGGGCCCGATGACGACTCGTCTGTGGGAGGGGCCTCAGCCTTTATAAGGACTGGCAGGCGTTGGCATCACGGCTGAGCCATTAGCTCATTTTTGGATTCTGTCTTACCCTTCTGGATTTTTGTCATTCCTTTCTTCGGATTTAGTGTTTCCCATTGCTCTCTGTCATGGACTGAATTGGGAAGGAGTTTTCATTCATGTTTCTTTTTCGCATTATAGATGCTTTCAGGGTCATAGTTTGCATTTGCTGTGGCACAATTTCATAGAATTGTCACGTTACGAGGGCAAATCACAAAGTAAAGGCAATTAGAAAATTACGCTGACGCAATATAACCCGTTTGCAATGGCTTATGGGTAGTTCAAAAACGCACTGCTCTAGTCGTCTAGAAGGTCAAATGAACTCAGACGCCCCGCTGCGGGATTCCACACCCTGACGAAATTCACTGCATCCTCGCCGATGGCTTGCTGCTCGTTTCAACGGCTGAATTCTTTGCCCATACGTGAAGACGACCCTGACGCAACCCTAATGGGCACAGTGTGAGATAACTAAAAAAAAACGGCACATTCTGAATGCCAGGGTCTCCCAGGCCCCCAAAGTGCATAAATCGCCCTCAACAGCACTCCCATAATGCCCTCTGGTTTCAGTTTAGAGCCCACCGTCTACTCCATAATGTCGTACGGTGCCAGTAGCACCACCATAGCTTGTGTGGGTCAGTTCAGACTGAAGCAGCAGGGGGGTTAGGGTCTCCAAAGAGCGCGACCCATCCCTTATTGAAGCAGCATGGACGGAGGAGCTGGGGTGACCTAAAGGTGACAAAGAGTGAGACCATTATGGTTGGAGAGTCAGACATTGGCAGCCAGTCACCTTAAGGGTCTGGGATGGCGACTATCCTGGTTATTCATTGGGCTAAAGTGGCGACTGGCAGTGACGGACCCTAAATCTGTGGACCCCTCTGCCTGACTAGACATCAGGCATTCGACGCTACACGACTGGTCACTTACAGCACATTGCCGGTCACTCAGTCCTTCTGAGATGGTAGTCAGTGAAGTGGCCCAAGCCCCTAAAACAACACCGAGGGGGTCTTTCCTTTTGCTGCCCTCCACTCCTACCTGACGACTTGCTGCTCGTTCCAACGGCTGAATTCGGGTCAACGATTCTCTGCGTGTTTTCTTTCTCGACTTCGATTGTTGGATAAGGCTTTGCAGTCTTGTTGACGTCCTGGTGTTCAACCTTTGCCTCCATCTTGTCCTGGTCCCTAGCACTCGGTGTCACTGTGGACCCCGCCGATCAGTACCTCGATATCCTTTCTGATTAATAATCTCATTTTAATATCATTAGGACTGTTTTCGGGGGCCAGGGGTTTTTACGGTTCCCCTCTCCCTTATTTACAAACTTTAGAGTTTGAAGCCTTTGAGTTTTGTGAGCCCTGCAGTCACCACAGCAGTTAAGATGGGCTCCACGCTCTCGTGACGATTAGGGACACGTACGGTTATGTGAATTGTGGTGGGACCACCCAAACCCAAAAATCAAGGGATGGCACCAAACTGAAGTCACCGTACGACATCTAGCTGGGCACTGGTCAGGTCAGGGTGTTGCCTCACCCACCACACGACGAAAGAGCTTGGGGTTCTCCCCCCCGGGTATTGACTATCTGCCACAGACAGGTGTTACGTGGGCAGCCCCTTGGCGCCTGGTCCTCAACGAGCCAGGTCACCCTCTGGTAATCGTGCCACATATCCCTCACACTGCAGGTCATGTGCCTCATTCGGGGCTCCGTGAGCAACACAAAAGTCAAACCAGTGCCACCCAAGGACCTCCAAAGACACACCAAAGGGGTCCAGTCTTCATCTCAGGTCCCCAGATAGCGTCCATGTCTCGCAGCCATATAGCAAACAAGGAAGCACTGGGCTTGACCAACTCAGCCTGGTCATTGACTCCAAGGTGGGTTAGCCGGCCCACTGTCCGACATGATGACCAAGCCCTCTCTCCCTCCTTGTTCAGCCCCAATACCCCAGCACTTGAGCCCCCACCCCATTTCACATTCTGGCCTTTAGAGCCCACTGAGGGGTCACTCTGCAAGTTCTAAGCTCTCGTCAGTGGTCTCTGTCATCACTCAGTCCCTTGACCTGCCCACCAAAATGCATAGCAGGACCTCCGCTGTCCCACGTGCTGCTGTCACTTATCGCTCAGTCGGGTTCTCCTTAATGCCCCATTAATGTGCCCACATTGTGATGCTCTCCAAGCAATGGCACCATTTAAGATGATAAAGCACAGCACCCCCCGGTGGCTCCGGTTCACTCACACTTCCAATCGATGGTGGTCTCTATAGGGTACCGTCCCTGTTCTGCCCCTGACAAATCCCTTATCGCGCGTACCCATCTCCAGAGGGAGTAGCTGGCAGGTTTTCACCCTCCTCAATTCTCTTGGGTGTTTTAGATGTTCTGGTGCCCCCTGAAAGCCTGGCAGTGCCTCCCCAATGGACTTTCATATTTCTCATTGCCAGGAGACAACCATCAATGAAATAAAGCAGCGGCTGATGCAAAACTCCGACGCCAAGGGCTTTGTCATCGATGGCTTTCCCAGAGACGTGGCACAGGCCATCTGCTTTGATGACCAGGTAGTAGGAGGGCATGGGGTCGGGTGTTCGGTTGGTGGCGGGCATTAACCAAGAGCGCACACGTGCCCACCATTGAGCCATTTCTCCCCTGTCCCTCTTGCAGATCTGCCAGCCGGACCTCGTCCTGTTCCTGTCGTGTGGCGCCTCAAAGCTTAAGGAGCGACTGGAGAAGCGAGAGCAGCAGGGCCGGCCTGACAACAACCCCAAGGCCATCGCCCGACGCTTGGCAACGTTCAAGCAGAATGCAATGCCCCTAGTGAGCTACTACCAGGACAAGGAGGTCATCGTCAAGGTGAGTGCCCGCTGGGGGAGTGTGGGGAGGCCAAGACAGTGGACCACGGGGTGCTGCTCCCACTACGCTACCCTCTGTGGTGGTGCATGTCACGCTGATGGCATTGGATTGGGCAGGAAAAAGTTCAAACAACGTTAAAAAAAGTTCAGAAGCTTCTAGAACAACCGCTGAGTCAAGTGTTAAAATGGAGGAACACACGAGGTGACAGAGATGGGGGGGCTCCAGGTGGGAGATGCCATTTCATTACCAGATTGTGACCCGCAGCAGAGTCACCCTGGCTAAAGCAAGGAAAGAAAAGGCCCCCAGGAGTGTCACCTGCCGGTCAGTGGGGCGTGGCCAAACATGACAACTCCTCCTCTTCCAGTGGTGTTCCTCCATTCTAAAGAGGGAAACCGAAAGCGCGGGAATAAACGTTCCACTCTCTTACTCGGTGTACCCGGAAAAACGGTCCTCATGGTGCCACGTGGTCCTTACTGCAATTGTCATGGCTCACCGTGGGTGCCGTCCATGGTCTGTTTTGTTTGGTTTGATTTGTTGCTTTGTTTCTGACCACAATGTCATATCCCGTTGTCTAGGAAGCTTTATTTTTTGTTGCTAGGGGGTGTGTCCTCTGGGGTCATGACCTCCCGAGGTTAAAAGGTCATCCGAGCTGCCGCTGACAAACCCCATTTTGTGCTTCTCTCTTATTTTTTGAGCTCCGGGTTTTCTGACTTTTACTGCGTCCTGAAGAATTTCACTTTTGATTCTCGTTTTGTTGCTTCCATTTTCTCGATCGCCCGATTCGGCTCACTTTTCTTCTTTCATCTTCTCACCCGTTTGTCGTCTCAAAATGACTCGGCTGGCTAACATAACGGCCTTGTGACTCTCTAGCTATTTTTGGTTGTTTTTCACGTTAACGTTGTTGTCCAGCCTTGCTGTCCTGCCGGTAGATGGCAGGTCTGGTCCACCAGGGGGCGTACTGCTGCCCAAACCCCAACAGAGACAGGCTTGAGTTCGAGACAACAAACTTTTATTCTTCAGTGGGAAAGCGTTTTCTGTTGCTCCCCACTTTAGAGCACAGTATAAAGCACCAAATCTAACGCAGTCGTCCTCTTTCTCTCTCAATTCTTCACTCCTCCTCCTCCTCCTCACCTGCTTTGCCCTCCAGCACCCGTCTCTGGCTCTCTGATTGGTGCTGTGGCCGCCCCAGTCGTTTCTCAACCTTCTTCCAGCTGCTCTTCAGGGTGTGGCAGCAGTGGTTCTTCCAAGGACCCAACTGCACCTGCAGCACCCCCTGGCGGCACCCACAGAGCAGAGCTCCTCCAAACTACAACTCCCAGCATGCCCTGTGGGGCTCCGTGGTGCTGTAGCAACCCAGGGAGGGCTGACTTCTAATGTTTCAGGGGGAGATAATGTCCTAAATACGGTCTTCTCCCTCGGTCTTTCCACCCAGTCCTGGCCGGGTAATGGCCCTGGCCATCCGTCACACGGGCCAAAAGGCAAAGGGGATAAAGAAAGAATCGGGAAGAGAAACTCAACTAGCAAACAAGCAAAAGGTCAGAAGAGGAGAAGACCAAACAAGAGCGCCTCAAAACCCAAACACGAGCAAGAATCGAAGATGGAGGAGCAAAGCATGACGTTCTTAACCCGAAAAACGAGGAGTTTATGTAACGGCACCGATTTATCCTTTTAAGAAAATTTCTATTAACTTGATCCCCGGTTGGCGCTGCCTTATAAAGCATCACGTTAGTGACGTCCCGACGAGTCACCATTGGGGTCACACCGCTAGTTAACGGCTCACAGCACTGCAGCAACAAACTGCATAAAATATCGAAGTCCTCAGGAAATTAAAAAACGAGATGGCGCTGCGGTCAACAAACTAACGAGAAACAAAGTGAAAAACGAGAGAAACTAAACACCACCAACGACCTGTCTGAGCTCGGTGGGCTTTCTCCACGACTAAACTGGGGCTTTGATACTCGAGGAAGTCGATCTCGAGGTTTAATTTTCTACCATTTTTCCTGAGAATCTTACAAAATGGCCTCACAGGAAGAGGATTTAAAAAAAAATGACGACGTTGGTGTCTGCAGTTGCCGAGGTAATTTTCCCACAATTCCCCGGGAATGTGTGATATCATCAGCGCGACCAGGTCAAAGGTCGTCACGCGCGTTTCTCGCTTCTCCGAGTTTGGATTGATTTACCACTTGGCGTGCGATTCTCTCCGGAAATTCTCCTTAGGGTTCCCCGACTTCTCTTCTGGCCTACGACTTTTGAGTTTGGTTTACCGTGTCGCTTCGTCTCACTGGGGTTGGCACCCTGCCCCAAGTTGCGATTTCACCTTCATCTGACCACTCGAATTAACCTCAGACACTGTCTTTCTTCCTTGGGTCGGCTCTGGTATGTTTGCTACCCTTGGTGAAGTTGCGAATTCGCCCCCAACCTGCATACATCTTCATACGTGAGTGGGGCATCATAGTTTTTTGGGCATAGCTACCCGTATATATAATTGAATGGTGTGGGGTATGTTTGAGGCCCCCCCCCCCCCTCGGTGTTTCAAGCGAGAAGATTAATTTACATTAGCGGTGAGAGAGGAGGAGCGCCCCCTGGTGTTTGTAACTCAAGGTCTGAGATCGTCAAAAATGGTAGGTGCCACCCAAAGATGACCACCACCTGGTTTGCCTCCATGCCAGGGCTGACCTACTCCAGCTGAGACAGAAACACACGAAATACAAAATGAAAAAAATAAAAATAGATGAAAACAAGAAATAAGCACAACACTGTTGTAAAAGAGGGGGCTCTGGGACCACCAGAAATGCGCAGGTTTAGCTAACAGAAAGCCGAGTGCAGGGGTCACGGTCACGTGACTGGTAGATGAGACACCGCTGAAGTCCAGAATTTTATATTTTATTTAACGTAACAAACAAACACGTAGGTAAACCAATCTCTGGGATTTGTTTCCTGCCTTGTGCCCCGTGTTGGCTGGGATTGGCACCAGCAGACCCCTGTGACCCTGTAGTTAGGATATAGCGGGTTGAATAATGGATGGATGGATGGATGGATGGAGGTAAACCAATATGGCGGAAAGAAGAAACCGCATCCGGTCGAGGGGTACGACCTTAGTAAACCTTCATACCACCGTGATGGCCTCCCTAGGAGCAAAATTGGATGAAACTGCTTGGACCCTTGCCAGCTTCCATCTGTGCCCCGTGTCCTCGCCCCTGTTGAACTTATTTTAAAGTGGCAAAGGGCAGGCATTCGCTGGGAATATGTGCTTTATGTTGATGTTGGCTTGCACTGGGTAAAGCTGTGCCCTGCGATGACCTGGCCACCCCCAACCTGGGCAGAGTTCTGCTTCGCGCCCAGGCCCCCCCCCCCCGCTTTTTGCTCACCACACCAATTTCAAACTGGGCCGAACGGGTGACTGGGACATTCATAACAGGGCAGAGGTCAGGCCGTAACAGACGGTCCGTTAGAAGCAAGTGGCAGGTTTTTCTTTGATGGGTTGGCACCACTATTTTAGACTCAGCATCCTTCATGCTTTGGTTTTAGCTGGACGCCAGCAGAGATGAAGAACAAGTTTTCCAGGACATCTGCGTCACTGTGGACCACAGGCTCTTCCCTGCCAAGGAACCAGCAGAAGGTGAGGATGACGAAACACGGGGATGGATTATGGACTGGGACGGTGGAGCACTGGCATACCCAGGGGCAATCAACAGTGACAGACAGATTATGTGCCAGTCACTACAGGCGCTAGTGTTAGATCGACCCGCTTTCAGACCTCAGCACTGCTACCACAACGGGACCAAAGCTCATACCGGTGACCCCCATTTTTTAGTCACACGACCGCGTGCCAACCTGGTGCAACGTAATAAGCTTGTGGCGCCCTGCCTTGCTACACCTTTTTGTTGAGGAGGGTCCCCCAGTGGGTGTTGGAGAGGGTGGCGCACAGGGAGGGTCCCTTGTTGAGTCTTCAGCATGTCAAAGAGCAGAAAGAGGGGGTGAGCAGGGTCCCCCAAAAACTGAAGGGTGTGGAGAGAATGGGGATTCCCACTGGATTAAAGCGGGGCGGTAAGGAAATGAGGGCACCTCAAAGAGCCCCCCCACCCCCTTGGATGAAGGTAGAACAAAGGCCTTTAACATCTGGTAATGGAAGTGCCAAACTGCTGCACCGTTTTAAACAAATTGGGTTTTCCGCTTCTTTGCCAGTTCTGGTATACCACACAACCCTAATGGGCACAGTGTGACATAACTGAAAAACTTAACTGTACCCCTCTAACCACCTATAAAAACAGCACATTCTGAACGCCAGGGGCTTGCAGGACCCCAAAGTCCATAAATCAACCGCACTCCCATAATGCCCTCTGGTTTCAGTATAAAACCCACCGTCTACTCCAGAACGTCGTGTGGTGCCAGTAGCACCACCATAGCCTGTCTTTGTCAGACCACGATCCATCCCTTATGAAGCAGCATGGCCGGAGAAGCTGGGGTGGCCTAAAGGGACAAAGAGCGAGACCATTACAGGTGGACGTCAGCTGACAGACTTCTTTGTTGCCAGCCGGTCACTTAAGGGTCTGGGATGGCGACTGTCCTGGTTATTCATCGGGCTAAAGAGGCGACTGGCAGTGACGGACCCCAAGTCTGTGGACCCCTCTGCCTGACTAGACATCAGGCATTCGACACTCCACGACTGGTCCTTCTAATGAGCGATTGAGATGGCCTGAGCCCGAAAAAACACTTGAGGGGGTCTTTCCTTTTGCTGCCCCCGACTCAAACCGGACATGCGGTTTCTTCTTAAGGAGCCCTCATGAGATGTGGGATGAGGTATTTGGGTCAGAGGGATTGACCAGTGCTGGACCATTAAAGCATCAGAAGCCAATCCCTGGGAGATGGTGGGCTTTGGAAGTCTGATCAGAGTCTATTCTGTGCATTTTAGGGGCCAGCGAGCCGGACCTCAGCATGATAGCGGAGAACGGCTCCGATTCAGACGAGATGGATGACGAGGTAAGGAATGCCAACGTTCACCCGCGTCACAAATCCCGTTTCCGTTGTATTCCTCTGATTAATATTCTCTATGGAGCTCAGACACCCCAACACCCAGGGGTGAGCTGATCTCATCTGCTAATCGCTTCCTGCGGACCCTCACAACTGGGTGGTCCAGCAGTTACTCTGTTCATCTGGGGTAATACACTAGCGGGGGGTGGTGGTCTGTTGACCGCTAATTGGCTAAGTAGCCTCAGGTTGGATGATATGAAGCCTTTGTGGAACACCCATGAAGTCACCACGGGCCCCCTAGACCCACGTGCACCCACCCCGGACTCGTGCCAGTGAGGGTCTCGTGGTAATAATGCTGAATACACCTGGTCTTCTTCATCCTACCCCCTCAGTCTTCATGGAATACCGAGAAAATTCCAAGTACCCCAAGTGAACCGGTCGAGGGTCTTCTCCTAGTGGGCTTGGCCTGGCATTTCTCTTGAGAGAGTGGTCTTCACTACACGTCCAGATCACATAATCTGCCTCCTCATAGTTGTTCTTTTTCTCAAAGGGGGGTGGTGGTGGGGGGTCCATTTTTTTGGATCACTCCATTTTATGGCCCACTCAGCCGTTAGCAATGACGGTCACTGGGGCTTCAACTCCACCACATCCATCAATCCATCCAACTGGTTATATCCTAACACAGGGTCACGGGGGTCTGCTGGAGCCAATCCCAGCCAGCACAAGGCAGGAACAAACCCCGGGCAGGGCGCCAGCCTACCGCATCTCTCCACCAATTACAATCCTGGGACAGGGAAACCAGCGGAGTGCAGAGTGGGCACTTGCAAGTCTGCCACATGGTGGCCCAATCACAGGTTGAGCTACTGTGGCCATTTTTCAGATTTCCGAGTTAAAGGGTGGGATAGTGAGGAGGGATGACCTTAAGTAGACCCTAACTAGGATTTGGGATTTACAGGAATGGAGACAAATGTTGCCCTGCGACAGACTGGCACCCTGTGCAGCGGTTGATCCTGCCTTGTGTCTGATGGTTGCTAGGATCGGCTGCAGCTTCCCCGCGTCTCTACTCAGGATTAGCGGGTTTGCAAGATGGATGGCTGGAAACATTTTTGCATTGGACAAAAAAAAAAAAAAAAAAAAAAATAATGTGAATGATCCCACCGTATGTCTGCACTCCTCTGCTTACAGGCCGAACACGACTGCATGACGTGCCCACCAGAAACCGCCGAAGGTAAGTCTGTCAAATTCTATTTAATGGTGGGCTGGAAACGACAGATGGGGGAGAGAGACCCCCAGGAAGAAAAAATGTGACCAATCAATCCATAAAGATAAAAAGGGGGTGTGGGGGAATATTCCTGAAAAACTCCATGGATATGGAAATTCCAAAACGGAATTACAAAAGTGGTCTAAAACTGAGAAAACGGTGCAGCAGGACAGCGGCACAGTGGTTAGCGCTGCTGCCTGCCAACTTCACAGTTCAGTCCACGCTTATGTGGTAGTGGGGCTAGGAATCCTCTGTGGACACGGGTTCAATCTCGGCCTGCTTGGCATACGTTGCCGCCTTACAGCCCCAGGACCCTCAGTTTGTTTGTTAAGAGTTGCACCCGGACACTTCAGCAGACCTGGGATCAGTTTCAGCCCGGGCACAGAAGGTGGTTGTTGTTGTCGTCTCACAACTCTAGAAACGGCCACTCATTTCCACCTTAAGTGTTGTGTAAGAAGTACCTCACAGTTCAATGGACGGCAGTAGTCGACCAGACGGCGAGCGAACGCACAGCATGGTGGGCACCGCGCACTTCAGCGAGGTCTTTGTACATATTGCACTGTGGGTAAGGATGCTGCCTCACAACTCTGCAGACCCGCGTTCAATCCCAGCCCACCTACTATAGGAGTAGCACAGCGGTCAGCGTTGCTGCTTCCCAGCTCCAGGACCCTCGATTCAGGTTCACCCTATGTGTCGTCAGTGTAGCCCACCGGTTAGAGCTGAGCCCACTTTGTGTGGCTCAGTCTCGGTTTGGTGTTTGTTTAAAGTGGCACGGTGGGTCGAGGTCCTGCCTCATATCTGTGGTGACCTGGGCTCAATCTCGGCCCAGTGGTCCGAGTGTTGCTGCTTCATAGCTCCAAAACCCTCTAATCGGGCCCACCCTATGTCTTGTCTGCATAGCCCAGCGGTGAGAGTTGCTCCCTGAACAATACAGGGGTCTTGGGGTGGGCTTCATCCCAGTTGCTGTATATGTAGAGTAACTCAACGGTTTACTTTGCCACCTCACAGGTCCATGGACCCGGGTTCGATCTTTGCCCGGTGGCACAGTGCTTTGAGATGCTGCCCCACAGCCTCCCGGGTTCAGCACGTTCTCTCAGTACCCGTAGGACTTTATTCTGGGTATTCTGCTTTTTTTTTTCTTTTCTTTTTTTACTTCCTGCATGCCAGTGACGAGCCCACTGGGTTATAAATTGGTTGGCACAAAGTCGGCCCAGTGGGAGTGAGTGTGGCCTGTAAATGACTGACGTCTCACCCTCAGCTGATGTATTTTGCTTCTTTGTGACTCCATTAACAAATGAGCGGGTCCAGAAGATGGACGGAGGGGCAAGGGTACGAATTTTTTATAAAAAGAGTAGCTGAGAAACGGTGATGGCCTCAAATGTACACAATGCCAAGGTGATTGGCACACAATCCCTGCATTTGAATTTTTTGTTGATGAAATCTCCTAGCATACAGTGGCATGAATGGAAGAGGGTGTTGTGCCCTGCAAAGGATTGTCATCCTACCCAGGGTTGGTTCTGGCATTGTTGCCTGTTGCTGCCAGTTTGGATGAACACCACTGAAACCCCATGACTCTGAATAAAAACTCTTTACCTCCATAAATTAGTGTAAACGTAGACACTGCAGTGGCAGCTCTCACTTCACTACCCACAGATCTTTGCAGTGCCAGGCACTAATGCCCACCAGTAGGGGCCAACAGCTTCATTTGAACATCCAAGACAACGAAAGTTAAATCGGCAGAAGTGGAGAAGCAAAGTGGCACAACAGTCTGTGCTGCTGCCTTATAGCTCATGGGACCCGAGGTCAAGTCCCGCTCTCGCTGTGTGGAGTGTCCTTCAATTACTCTCACATTTACTAAAATTGCAATTTCTTCATTTTATGGTCCCACGGGGCTAAAGAACGAAAAACCTGGATGTGATGCCAGGACTTACTCAGTGCATGCAGACTGCGCACCACCACTAACAACTGAAAATCGACCCCCAATATTCCAGGAGCCATGAGGCAGCAACCCCCTAACCACTGTGCCTGCCCACACCTATGGCTTTTGAAGTTCAAAATCAGGTCGATCCGAGAAGGCTGTGGCATTTAGTGAATTCGCCTCCAAAGCCAAGTGCGACTGCTGCAGCGTCATGTCGCCCAAAATGGCACGCTTAGATCATTTTAGAAAAGGTCACTTGGTAAGAACAAAGGATGGAGCGTCCAGCCATAGGTGTGCGTGCGTGCCGAAATGTCACCGGGTGGGATGAGAAGGAAGGGGCGGGGCTTTGCGTTTAAACTCCACCCTCCCTGCTGAGCAGCAGTCACTGCTGGAGAGAGAGAGAGAGAGAGAGAAAGAGAGAAGGCGAGAACGAGAGCGAACTTGCCATCAGAGACTCATCACGGACCATCCTGCTCAGACTGAACTGCGAGAAACTCCTAAAGGAGAGCACGTCCTTCTCTCGCCACACTTTGGGGATTTGGTGTTTAAACATATGACCAAAAAAAAAAAAAAAAAAGCACGCCCGGAGACGTTTAGTTTACAACTGTAACTCCGTCCTGGCGCCCCCCTGTGGCTACACTGGTATCTGTTCCAATCAACTTCGCAACCAGCAAGTCAGTTTATGTCTACTTCAACTCACTTCTTTACTGCGCCTATCGCTTATTCAGCATTCCAGAAGGATGTTTACATTTATTAGACATTTTTTCTCCCCATATTGTATCCTAATAATGTCAATTAACAACAAGCACAGCAAATATGGCGGGTGGGCGGGTTGCAAACACCACCAAAGGCAGCAGCTACTTCAGCGTTGGACCCATAAACGGGCTCATCCAGGTGTCTGTTTATCTGGCCAGTTACCATGTCTCTGTCATTCTGACAAATAGCACATCACAAACATTTGTAGTAGTCAAATGCATTGCATTTGTCATTCCAACAGATGGTACATCACAGACATGATCACTGCTTTTATAAATCCCATACCAAATGTCATAACAAAGACATATGCATTGCATTTGTCATTTCAGCAGACGGCACATCACAGACATGATCACTGCTTTTACAAATCCCATACCAAATGTCATAACAAAGACATATGCATTGCATTTGTCATTTCAGCAGACGGCACATCACAGACATGATCACTGCTTTTACAAATCCCATACCAAATGTCAGATAACAGACATATATGCATTTCATGTCATTCCAACAGATGGCACATCACAGACATGATCACTGCTTTTACAAATCCCATATCAAATGTCAGATAACAGACATATGCATTGTACTTATTTCAACAGATGGTGCATCACAACCATTTGTGGTAATGCATTTAATTATTACAGAGGTATGTGATGTGCCATCTGCTGGAATGACAAGTGAAAGGCATTTTATTCCTACATGATTTTCAAAGTACATTTCAGTAGAGAGTGCACTGCAAACCTTAATGCTGAGGTTTAGGTTGATTAATTCATTTTCAGCCCATCTTAGACAGGTAGTACAACTACTTAGGAAATAAGGGAGTAACTAATCAGAACAGACCCAACGGGGAAGTGTGTGTGTGTGTGTGTTTTGGGGGAGAGTAAGAGACTCCCGGCCCGAGTGTATTGTCGTTTATTGTAATAAATCTATCTAGCTATCTAATGTAGCCCAGCCGTAAATCACATAAACAGCATTTCTTGTCTCAACCTTGCCAGCTTTAGGGGGATTGCTGAGAAAACCTCCCATAGGCCCTTGAAGAATGTGCAAACTCCACAAAGAGAACAAGTCTGGGATTCAAAGTCAACACATAGGGTGCCAGGGAGAAGCAATGCTGGATGGGCACGGGCACACCAGCACTTCAGGCTCACAGACGGATGCGGGTCACACACGTTTAGCATTTTGAAGTAAAACGCAGGCATCCAACCAACTGGGATTTGCACCCAGTCCTAACCTCTGTCACAATGCCGCCCCCATGTTAAATTCTTTCTTTTCACAGATAAGTTGCATCGGACTCACGTTATATTCATGTTTGGTGGTCCCGGCTCTGGAAAGAACACTCAATGCCAGCAGATCGCGGCCAGATATGGATACCTGCACTTGTCTGTGGGCGAGCTGTTGAAGCTGGAGGTGGCCAGCAGGTCTCCAACAGGGCAGCAAATCAAGGAGCTCATGGAGAGGGGGGACACGGTGTCAAAGGTGAGCCAGGGAGTGCCAACTTTATCCTCCCGGGAATGAAGGCGGGCACTGCTTCATAACGTCTGGTCTTTACAGGAAATTGTTGTGGCGCAGCTGCGAGACACCATGCTCAGGAGTTTGCCATCCGCCAAAGGGTTCGTGATCAGCGGCTTTCCTACTGATGAGGACGATGGCCAGAATGAAGAATTCGAAAAGGTGGTGAGTTTTGGGCTCAAGATGAAAATCTCGTTTAAGACGCGTGGAGAAAATCCAGCCTGAAAAAAAGAGAATCATAGGCAGCCCTCCCCACTTTAACAGGGGGGCCCGCAACTTGTTGGAAATCGAGGGCATTGGGATGACAGAGTTGAACAACCAGGCATGCCAGCATAATGGCAGCAGTCAGGAGTTACAATATCAGACCACCAGGGGTTTGGAAGGGACCACTGTTTGCATACCTTACGAAAATGACAAGTGTCTCTATATCTGTGTGTCCATCTGGATGTCATGTCTCCAGCACTCCAACAGATGGTACATCATAAACATTAACACTGCTTTTACAAATCCCATATCAAAAATGGCATATAATATATAGTAAGGGCAGAGACTTAAATATGGCATTTGTCATTTTCACAGGTGGCACATCACAAACACTAACACTGCTTTTATGAATAGCATACCAAGTGGCATATAACAGAGACATAAACATTGCATTTCTCACTCCAACACATAGCTCATCACAAACACTTGTAGCAGTAAAATCGAGTGAATTTCTCACTGCAACAGATGGCACATCACAAAGATTAACACTGCCTTTACAAATCCCATATCAAATAGCATTTATGAGACATATGCATTGCATTTGTCACTCCAACAGATGGCACATAAATATGAATGCTGCTTTTACAAATCCTATACCAAATAGCATATAACGGAGACAAACATTGAATTTCTCACTCCAACAGATGGCACATCACAAACACTAATACTGCTTTTACAAATACCATACCAAATCGCGTATGTGACACAGGTATTGCATTTGCCACTCCAACAGATGGCACATCACAACCACTAACACTGCTTTTATGAATAGCATACCAAATGGCAAATGAGACATATGTATTACATTTGTCATTCCAACAGATAACACATCAAACATTTGTAACAGAAAGATGCACTGCATTTGTCATTCCAACAGATGGTGCATAACTAATGTGAACGCTGCTTTTACAAATCCCATACCAAATGGTATATAACAAGACATAAATGTTAAATTTCTCACAATAACAGATGTCACAACACAAACACTTGGAGTGGCAAATGAAATGCATCTTCCTTCTACAACAGATGGCACAAACACGAATATTGTTTTTACAAATCCCATACCAAATGGTATATAACAAGACATAAATGTTAAATTTCTCACTATAACAGATGTCACAACACAAACACTTGTAGAAGATGCATTTCATTTGCCACTCCAACAGATGGTGCATAACAAATGTGAACGCTGCTTTTACAAATCCCATACCAAATGGTATATAACAAGACATAAATGTTAAATTTCTCACTCCAACAGATGTCAACGCAAACACTTGTAGAAGGAAGATGCATTTCATTTGCCACTCCAACACATGACACAAACACGAATACTGCTTTTACAAATACCATACCAAATGGCATATGAGACATAGGTATTACATTTTTATCATTCCAAAAGATGGCGCCTCACAAACATTCCTAGTAATGAATTTTATTGCTACAAATGTTTGTGATGTGCCATCTGTTAGAACGACAAATGCAATGCATTTTATTACCTCATGCACTTATAAAGTACATTCCAATAGAGGATGCACTGCAAACTTTAATGTGGAGGTCTGTGCTGATTACTGTTAGTTTCATAAATGACCACCGCTGAGCCATTCACATGCCATCTCTGTAACACATGATAAAAACTATGAAGGAACAGGCGGGGGTGTTATCATTTAACAAAATCTTTAAAATGGCACACAAATTACACGCCACCCTAAGCAATGTCCCAATTACTCACTCATTCTTGAAGGACACAACCTAAAATGAACCTGAGCACTGAGGCAGAAGCGAGGACCCCCACTGTGTGACTGCGTCTTTAGAGGGTCTGCAATACTCATACAAATCCTTTTTTGTGTGTGTGTGTGTGGCAGGTAACAAGTCCTGAAGTGGTGCTGCTGCTTGAGTGCTCGTCAGAGACCATGGCAGACAGACTCTACATTCAAAGTCTTGTCAGCCTGCACCACCGAGATGAAGCCTCCATCAGGATGAAAACAGAGGCCTGCAAGAAAACGCTGGAACCCACCATTGCCGCTTATGAGAAGAGAGGACTTGTGCACCGGGTAATCAGTTTTTGTCAGAATTAACACAAACGGACATTAACATTCATGTATACTTTGGTGACAGATTTTATGCAGCTACTATGACAAAAGATTTTGACACTCACAGTTCGGGGGTTTCAGTTCACATCTCATCCTGGTCGCTCTGTGGGCTCTGCAAGTTCTTTCCATGTCCGTCATGCGGATGAAATCTGCACGCGTCCCAGAAGGTGAAGCAGCTGCTGGCCAAACTCGGCCCAGGAGTGAGTGGGGGCAGAGAGTCCACAGGATGACAGCCTCACTTAAACACTGGGGTGCCCAGTTAACACTGGAGCCATCTCCCTCAGAGCTACTCCGCTGTGTCCTTACTTTTCTCAGACTCCCAAGTTTCGTTTGTGTATTTCTGTTAAGACCCTTCCAAAAATGTAAAAGTGGCAGCAACACCGTCAGCGTAATACAAACAAAAATTAAAAGAGCTGTTGGCGGAAAATTACAAAAGACACAGAAATAAGAGCAGAAAGAACCAAAGTGCTCCATCACACCGTCAGCTGAAGCAACAGGGGCCAACAGCAACGAGGGCACAGTGCCAATGGGACTTTCAGTGCCACCTTACTGCTTTGTCACTGCCCAGGTTAATCAGACAGCCAAACTGCAGCAAAGGGGGCACCCAAAACATAGGACATGCAGCTCAGAAGCCTACAACTCTGAGCGTATCTTTTATGCCAAGGACTACCACTTGGGGGGCGGGGGCTTGTGTGAGGTAAACTCAGTTCCCAAAGTCACTCTGGAATGCCCAGGAGATTCCCTGGGAAGGGAGAAAGTCCCGTCCATCCAAAACTTGGAGCCATCACCCCCTTATACCAGCTGGTGTTTTTGGTATTATTGTATGGGCCATATCTGTTAACAGAAGGTGGGTGGGGGGGATTGTGTTAATACAAGGGTCCTACAAAGTGCTGAGTGCACAGCATTACTGCAGCAATTGGACCGTTTGTCACCACAATGTGTCTAATCAGAGTAAGAGCTCGCCACAAAACTCTTCAATATGCTGATATTGGGTTTTAGGGGGCCCAGCCCTTCACTTCCATCATTCTGATAGAACTGCACCTCGGGGTGACTTTCTCTGAGGCAACAAGTGGCCTGTCACTAAAGTAGCCAATGCCACTACTACTGGCAGAGCACAACCCATCACCATTTTGTTATACTTTGTTGCAGAATAAAGGCAACACAATTGTTTTCAAATTAAACAATAATAATTCTTTACATTTATATAGCGCCTTATCTCACTACTCAAAGCACTTTACATAGCAAGTGGGGAGCCACCACTAATGTGCAGCACCCACCTGGATGATGTGACGATAGCGGTTTTTGCACCAGTCCGCTCACCACACATGACCTGTTAGGTGGTGAGAGAGACAGTCAGTTAAAGGCAGGAGATGATCAGGGGTCCAGAATGACCAGGCCGTGGTGGGCAATGTAGCCAGGACATCAGGATACACCCTACTGTTTATGAAGGATGCCCAGGGATCTTTAATGACCACAGTGTGTCAGGACGCCAGTTTTACGTCCCATCTGAAGAATGGTGGTGCCCCCCCCTTGCAATGGGGTATTGGGATGCACATTCAGACCACAGGGTAAGTGGCCCCCTGCTGTTCTCACAATGGCAACCCAGGCTTTTCCTAGATTGGGGTGTCGAACTCCAGTCCTGGAGGGCCTGGGTGGCTGCAGGTTTTCATTCTAACCATCTTCTTAATTAGTGACCAGTTTTTTCTGCTAATTACTTCTTTTAATTAACTTGACTCAGGTCCCTTAGTTGTTTCTTGATCCTTAATTAGCGGCCAAACAATAACGAGACCCGAAACAAGCGGCCACATGACCAGCTCTCACCTGTGCCCATCACACAGAATCTAAAAATAGAGAAAGGTGGAGGTCTCAGTAAGGCTGATCTCTCAGGTCATCAAAACATCTTGATGGTGTTCTTAGAAAAAAACAGAAAATCATCAGTTTTGGAAATGTCTGCTGTGGCAGAATAAATAATTAAATAACGGGTTTAATTAACTTGGCTTCTCATTAAGAAAGTGGTTGGAGTTTGAAGCCCCAGGTTAAGCGTGTAATCTTTTGGCTCGTTTCACATCTCATTTCTGTTGGGCTGTCATTTAATGAGGAAATTAATCAATTCAGAGGACTGAATCCTTCTAACAGGACTATGGAAATGAAGGGAAAAAAGTGAATTAGCAGTGAAAACTGATTAGGGAAAGAGTTAGAATGAAAATCTACAGCCACTGCAGCCCACCAGGCCTGGAGTTTGACACCCGTGTCCTAGATGGTCTCCCATCCAAGTACTGGCCAGGATTACCTTCAGGTGGATGACCTCTTCTGAAGTGCTGAATATAAAGAACAAGTGGCAGGACTGCATGACATCCCAGAACAACATTTATAACAATAAGCTACTATTTTTTAATAAAGTTTAGAAATTTGTTTAAAATGATTAAGCATACAAAACTTCATTTATGTCTCATCACTTCAGGAGCATCAATCACTCACACAGAGTCATTAATAAGATGCCTTATTATTGATAACTTACAAGGCACCAGTAAAGCAGCAAATCCTCCTGGCACGCCACAATACCGTCACTCTGGAATGGCCAGGGGTGGCCCAAGTGACACACATTTCTCTTACTGGTGCAAATGTCAGAATAAGATCTGCAAATCCTTCAAATTCTCAGGTCACGCGAGCTCTGAACGTGGCGCGCTACACACAGCTCAATGGCCACTTCATGCAGTGTGAAGGCCAAAGGAAGTCTAACGTGCGACAGAATATGAATGACGGGTATTTACATGTATTTTTTTTTTTTTGTCATAACCTTAAATCCTACAGGTTTGTAAAAAGCCAAAGCAGATGCGATTTTAATAAATTACAGAATATGAAATGGAGGCATAGCATGCTACAGGCAGACATTTGACTTCTACCAAGCTATCCTGTCTCATCACATCTAACCGGATGCCGTTTGTGATTGCAGGTGTGTGCAGAGGGAACCCCAGAAGAAACGTTCAAACAGGTGTGCGCAGTTCTGGACACAAGCCGGTCATTTTAGACGCAGTGGATGATTAGGTTGCTCATTCTGTAATTTGGAGTTCCCAAGTGAAATAAAATGAAATCTGCTCAAATGTCCACAGTGGTACTTCAAGAGTGACTCCAAAGTGCTCTCTAGGAATGGGGTGCAGGGTAGTGCGAAGACATTAAACTCACATGAACAATTACTTACAGTGCCCTCCATCATGTTTGGGACAAAGGCCCTTTCACTCCAACAATTCAGACTTTGTGATTAAAGTGCACACTGCAGACTTTAAGGGGATCTGCTGACATTTCAGTCACACGACACTTTTTAGACGTGTGTTCAGGGCAACAATTGGTGTCAGAGGTATTTGTGATTCCTCAGGTGGGTTTTATGGCTTCATTAAGACACCACAGCCTGCTTCTACCCTTTGGAGCCATCGTTCAATATGGAGGCACAAGCTGTGTCAGTGATAGTCAAAAGAAGCCATCATGAAGCTGAAAAACAAGAATAAACCCACTGGAGACACCAGAAAAATGTAAAGATGACTGAACTCGACTATCTAATATCATGAAGAAGAACGAACACACTGGTGGGCTCAGTAAACACAAAGGGTCTGCTAATCCAAGGAAGACCTCTACTGCTGATGACAGAAGAATCCTCACTATGGTCAAGAAAAAGCCCTAAATGCCTGTGTGACAGACCAGAAACAGTGTTCTGGGGGGCCGATGTGCGTGTGTTAGAGACGACGATCAGCTGAAGACAGATATGAAGAGGCCACCCTGCAAAATGTAAACCATTAGTTAGCCACAAAAACAGGACGACCAGATTACAAAGAGCCTGCAGAATTCTGGGAAAAGATCTTGTGGGCAGATAGACAAAGATGAACCTCATCAGAGTGATGGAAGGAGCAAAGCACGGAGACAAGGAACTGGCCAAAATCCCAAAGCAAACCACCTCATCTGTTAAACATGGTGATGGGGGGTGTTATGGCTGCCACACTTCTCTTCATTGGTGATGGAACTGCTGATGGCCGTGGCACAGTGAATTCGGAGGTGAACAGGAACATCTCATCTGTTCAAGTTGCGGTCAATGCCTCCAAACTGACTGGACAGCACTTCATTTTACAAGATAATGAGCCAAACACACTGCTGATCTCACACAATAGTTTAACATAGCTAAAAAACATAAAATTCTCGAATGGCCAAGCCATTCACCCAATTTCAGATTTATTACACAGGCCCACCATATGCTGAACAGAAAACCTAAGGGGCCAAAGCCCCCAAAACAAGCAGAAGCTGAAGCTGGCTGAATGAAAGGCTTGGCAGAGGATCACCAGAGAAGACCCCCAGCACCTGCTGATGTTCACGAATTGCAAATTTCAAGCAGTCATTGCATGCGAGGGACAAGTCCCAACTATGACAGCTTTAATAGACCTGCCATGGCTGTGTCCCAAACATTATGGTGCTCTGAAATGAGGGGTCCATGGTGTGACAGAAATGTCTGCAAAACCCCTTAAATGGAAGTCTGCAGTGTGCACTTCAATCACACTGTCTGAATGGTCTGATTTGTAATTGTAAAGTATGGAGCAGCTTGGGGGGGTTGGGGGGAATCAAGGAAAACTGTGGCTGTGACTGCATGTAGGACCCTTTAAGTAAGAAGCATCAAGACACTCATTCTCAGCGAGGGGATTCAGTCTCATCTGAACACTGCCACCATGATTCCGACACTTGTGCCGAGCCACTTTAGATATCACGTGCACACAAGTCACGAGTCCTCATCATGCAAACTGCACACACGTTAGACAGAAAACACAACATGGATATTTTAAACCTAAAGTCTTAGATTTTTTTTTTCTTTTTTTTATTAAAAAAATGGTGGGATCCTCTTCCCATGGTGACTAAGTCATGCTTTATAAAAACATGAGTGGTTGATAGTGATCATTCAATAGAAGAACACAAATTACAAAGCACAAGAGAACTGTCAGTACTTTTCCTCAGAAATCATTGGTTAAGTCCAAAGGAGAAAAAATTAAGCAAACATGACATCCAAATTCAAATGTGCACAACATTTAGCAAAACTCAACATGGCTCCACAACATACAAGTTAAAATATATATTGGAAATATTAGCAGTAGGCAGTTGTCAAAGACAGAAACCACCAATTATCTCCAAACCATTTTGGGAACCAGTGATTTTTTTTTGTTTTTAAATCGATTTTTGTTTTAATACCACAGGATTTGTTATTTTGCCTCTCCCTTAACAACTCTGTGAACCAAATGACTTTTACATATTCAACCTGAAGAATGACGCAAAAGTGAAAAGGAGTACAGAAGAATAGGAAAAAAAACACACACCTCTAAAATGCAAACTGCACCCAATGATCAAGGTCAGCCTGTTCTTGCAGGTCAGCTTTTCACAACCCCATTAAGGTTCTGTCTGGATACTCACAAATGAATACCACCAATGCCAGCCTGCCAAAGGACACAAAGCAGGTAAACAAAGGCCATGAGAACATGGTGGAGTGGAGAACACCACTTGTGCGTAAAGAAACTGTAGAATATGAATTTTTGTCCAGTTATTTATATAATAAACTTCAATTCTTCTAAACATAAAACTCTCCAACAGTTAAGAAAGTCAGTCATGGCAGTACAGAATTCAAATATGGAAGTCAAAATAGGAACAGTCAACCTACTTGTAAGAACTGCACATTAAAAGCAGCAACATCTCCCCAAACTAAACATCATTGTACCCAATCATTACACTATAAAAATATAGAAGTTGTTGGAACAAGTGGGTCTAAGAATGTTATGTTAATTAAAAAAAAAATGTAACACACACTCCTGGTCTTTGGAAATGTTCTCATTCCTTGGAGATACCAGAAAATACAAATACCTAACAGAGGGCTCAAAAATATTTTGGTTCTTAACGGGGGCTTGGAAGGTTTAAGAATAAAAATGTTACTGACTGCACACTTCCGCCTCACTGAGTAATTTGCACTTGCCTATTTACCACCTGCAAAACCCACCCAAGTACAGAAGTCAGTCCTGGCAATATTCATTTGGTTTTTTTTTTACCTCCTATACTTTAGACTTAAAGTTAAGTCCTCAAAAGGTGACAGTGGAAGAGATTCACCCTGACCAAGCAGTCTAACATGGGATTCTGGGCATAGAATTTGGGTACAGCCAATATCCATTTCATATTGTTTATTGTGAAGATTTAAAAACGAGCAGTAAAAAGTAAAAACCAAGCATACAACTTTTTTCCTTTTTTTTTCTCTCATGTCTAATTGGACAAAACTAATTCACCAGTTTGACATGGATTGGCGAAATAAAAAGTTAAAAAAGTGTATTTTGACACAAAAGACACCTTTAAACTGAAAAAGGAATGTTCTGACTCAAAACTAAAAGCAAAAACAGTGATTTCTACAATTAAAAAAATAAAATGATACCCTAAAGGAACATGACATTTTTTTTTTTTTTTGAAATATCCTGAAAATTTATACAAATGGACCAAGAAGTTTTATTTTGTGTCTCCTCTCAAAAAGGGATCAGCCAGTCAGTCATTCACACGTTCCCATCAATGGGGATGTTCATTGAGCCCGCAGTTCTGTTCACATGTTCAATCCTTGCCTCCTTGCGTTAAATTAGCAAAAGGGAGATCAGGTGGGCTAGACGGGATGGAGGATGGGAAGAAATCCACAGCAGGTCCCCCAAACAACTTGTCTCCCTCTACCCACATTTAGATTTAAAAAAAAAAAAAAAAAAAAAAAAAAAAAAAAGCTACACCCATTCCTTTCACAGGTTGATACAGTTCAGTTCACATTCGTTAATCTTCCTCATTGAGCCTGAAAATGTGAAAAAAAAATATCATTAAGAGGATGGTAGTATGATGTATCGAGACAGAAGACCAAGCACAAACAATATAGGCAATTTAGCAAAACAGCGGGAAAGTGACACAACAGCTGAGCTTATGTTATGCATTTCTATTGGATAAACAAATGAGGTAGACAAATTCAGTTTAATCTGAATACTAAAATAGTGAGTGATCAAGCTATCCTCTGTTTACCACAATTTAAAAAAGGACCAGGGTCCCAAATAGGAATAGCAAAGCAAGAAGGACTGAACAAAAATTACTTAAAATATATTTTTAACTTCCCATATTGTGCTTCAAACCTATAGAGCTTTGCAAAAACCTTAGGCCAACAAAGGAATACTTTAGAGATGGTTATCTGGGCACCAAGTGTCTGCTCGTGAAAACACAAATACAGTAGACCCAATCAATATCTCTCTATTAAAAAAAAAAATCTTGGACGGAGACGATATGTGATTTTCTCGGAGACCCTAATGTCCCGCGAGACAAGGCAGCGAGACAAAAGGGCAGCTGCTGTACAGGCTTTTAAATGATTGACACGCAGCACGACAAACAGAACACGCAGTTTGGTGGCAGCAGCAAGACAGCAGCTGATCTGACTGCATCCCCATAGTGTGCGTTTTAGCCCCCACCCCCATTCACAACGCGAGTGGCACAGACATGGCCTGTTTGGTAGGCGAGCGAAGTGAGCAGGGGGCAAAGCCCCCTAGTAATTATATATATATATATATATATATATATATATATATATATATATATATATATATATATATATATATATATATATATATATATATATATATACATAAAAAAAAAAAGATTTTCTAAAACACATTTTACGTGGTCTCACTTAAATGAAAAACTGAAACCTTCGCACATTCCTGTTTTAAAATTTTGTAAAATGGAGAATTTTTGCAAGCTTCTTGAAGTATTTGTTGTAACTCTTGACTTTTTTTTTTTTTTTTTTGTTCTTTTCTGTACAGCTTCAACTGGCTTTGAGGGGGCCAATTTAATACAGTTAGTGTTGAATCTGTGGACATGTGCTGCAAGTACCTGATATGTCCGCTAAATTCGTGCTCAAACCAATTTAGCAGGGCATATCAATTTTTAAAGTGCATGTACTACCAGTGTCATGTCATATATTTATATTATAAATATAAACAAAACCAAACGTTTACATGTGGAAGTGTCTGTCTGTCTATCCAGCCTAAGAATAATGCTGATCTTCACCCTGTCAAATAAATCAATTGGCCGCCGTGGCTCAGTGTCAGAGGCATTTGCTTCAGGCGCTCATGTCCGAGGTTCAATCCCTGTAAGGGGACTAGGTTTTTAAACGAAATGCCATTTACGGTGAAGTTTTTTTAAGGTGTATGGCATTGAATGTAGCCAGCGGGGACAATGAAAAAATAAGTGCCTATTTAAATGGGCCAGTGGGACAACAGAGAGAAGATCCTCATATCCCTTGCCTTTCAATTACATCTCTGCATTTCAATTTTTTTTCTGACGATTTCAATAATTTCTAGGAGCCCGGCCCCCGCGACCCGACCTCGGATAAGCAGGAGACAATGGATGGATGGATGGGCTTTTTACAGCATGGGCTTGCACAGCTAGTAATTAAATATTCTCATGATTCTCGTTCTCTTGTGATTCTCTAAAGCTCAAACTGACTCACCACCAGCAATCAAAGACTTGTTGCTCATTATACAAGTACAATACACTAACAGCATATGTATATTAGAATGTATTTTTGCTTTAAATAGAACAAATTGTACACCATACTAATCCCCTAGTACATTAGAAAAAAATTAAATCACACAAAACTAAACCTTATACCAGTATTATTCTAACAATTATGCATCGTCACCTTTCCATTGTCCACATGGACCACAGTTCAGACTTATTGCCCAGATTCAACACACATTACCCAATCCTTTTGAGTTGGAAACCGAATCAAACCTGTAAACAAGTCAGACAATTCTCATTCACTTCTGATTCATCAAGTGAATCGGACCCGTGACTCTGAAATCCCAAAACCATTGTAATAGGGTTCAAGAAGTTTTGTTCAGCACAATAAATAAAACACCTCAAAGCAGATTAAAAAGCTGGTTCATGTTCTTATTTTAATCATCCATTTTTAATTATATTGTCTATTGTTGTTGAAGCATCACTTAAATAAAATCAGTACAGTGACTCAAAATGTCCATTATTAGCTGAAGTCATAATTTAACTGTAATTGCATCACAGTGTTAGAACTTTGAGAACTAAGAGTACAGAAGACCAAAACAGATGGATAACAATGTTCAATACCAGCAGACAGGAGTCTCTGTAAGATGAATTGGAAAGCCACAAAGCTTTTCTAAAAGTCACATTACAATTGGACATGCTGGACATATGTAGGCTGTGTGGTATTTTTACACTTTAACATAAAAATTATGGGGGTGCTTGAGCTCCACAGAAATGACAGAGATGGCACCTATGCTGGATGCAAAAACTAAAGAAGACAAAGCCAATTAATATGTTTACTGAAGTAAAAGGACTACAGGATGAAGTGTTAACGTTCCAGCAGAAAAAGTCTTCCTACCGTACACCAAAAATTTTAAAACAAAAAACAAAAGTAGGGGAACAAGTAAAAATTTTAAACCTACCTGTTGTCCCTGTTGTGGTGGTGGCTGCTGTCCTGGTGTGGGGGCTCCCGGTTGCCCGTAATATGCTGCTTGCTGTCTATAGTATTCTGCCCAGGCAGCACTGTAGTCCGTCTGTCCTCCAGCCACTGGTGGTGCTGTGCTTGCTGCTTGAGCTAAGAAATAAGAGAAATTTGAAAAGAAAATCACACCACTTATCTGAAGCATTCCCAGGGCTGACAGTGATGCACTAAAGTCCAAATCTTAGATCACAAAAACCTCTAAGAAAGACAGTCTGCAGATCCCCTTCTCCACCATGCAACAGCTAAAGAACCTTCAAAAAACTGCAATTACAATCTTGTGCTTACTTACCTGTTGTCTTCAGCAGATAGCTAACCTTTCACTGAGAAACTCTTTTTACAAAAACTTCAAGTGAAACCTTAAAATGTTGGTAAATGTTTTATCTACAAAATTCACTTCTTTCTTCAACCTTAACTCTATCAGAACCTATTCTGACACCTTTAAAAAAACTAAGATTACAGGTAACACAAAATATTTGACAAATTAAATGTACTCAGTTTGCGTGCCTATTTAGTGCTCACTTGACTTACTATGCAACAGACTACGTGAAAATAGTTAAGCTTTCTTATGACAATCTCCTCTGTAGTGTTTGATGACTGAAGTCTGGGTTATTTTCTAACAAAATCAAAGGTTAAGCTGTCAAATTGACCATCTTGTCCAGTCCACCCATATTGCCAAAGTGATCAGTTTCGACAATGTCTAACCACTTGGATTTGTAAGTACTTTATAAGAAATCTTTCAGACCATGAAGTATATAATTTTACTTATAAATGGTGTATATATGGACAAGGGAGTAATGGTGGGATAGATAGAGAGATAGAGATAGAGAGATAGATAGATAGATAGATACTTTATTAATCCCAATGGGAAATTCACATTTTAATCACAATTTAAATGCATGAACAAGGAGGAAGGAAATCCATAAATAAGATTCTGCAGAATGTGAAGACGCACAGCTAACTCACAACACAAATGCATACAGAAAATTCAAATTATTTACCAGTCAGGCATAAAATATTTAATCTACAAAATTAGAAAAGATATCTTTATCATAAACATTACGGAAATTCACTTAACCACCAGAATACAGTCTGCAAACATCACAGTACCCTTAAATGCCTACAGCAGTAATTTTTAGAAAATTAACATCTTGGCACTGGACTTACCTAATTTCTTATAGTACTCCTCCCAGGCTTTAGTGTAATCTGGCTGTCCAGCAGCAGTCTGGCTGGGCTGCTGTTGCTCTCCAGGGGTAGGAGCAGGTGCAGGTGCTGCAGGTGGCTGTGCTGGAACTGGGGCAGGAGGCTGCTGGTAATACTGAGCATAATATGCTGCCCAGGCTGCATTTGGATCAGCTGGTGGCGCAGCTTTACCTGTTGGCAAAGTGTATAAGAAAGGAATCAAGATCCAGTTCTCACAGACACCGGCAATCAAAATTTCAGCCTTTTGAATGAATAGGATAAAGGTAATGTTAATGATTAAACCTTACTTGGAACTCTATAGGAGTGCTGTACGTATGAGGCAAAAAAGGATTTCCAGAAAAAAGGGGAATAGTTTGGTTTTGCCTTTCTACTGAATTAAAGAGCAGTTTCCGCAAGTACTAGCTTGCACAGCAGAGAGAAGCTGGTATTCAAGACAAGTGATACAGGAGTTAAGACAAGTGCTTACTTGGGTCATGAGGTGCAGGTGGTTGCCACTGTGGGTAGGTGTTGCCCCATCCTTGAGGTGGATACTGATGAGGGGGTGGTGGTCCTCCACTGGTAAAAGTAAACAAATACATAACAGCTAAGAAAACACACCACAAGGCATTCAAAAAAGCAAGGATAGCAGAAAACCCTAACTGGACATTAACACTGAGTAGTGAGAAAAGCGCTACATAAATGGAAAGAATTATTATTATTATGTAGCACATCAAAGCTTACAGGAATGGAATAGCAAATTAAAACAATGCACCAAAGAATTTACATGACAACCTACACAAATTAAGAAACCACATTAAATTGAGAAAACATGTATAATCTGTGCCTTGCTATATATCCCGATATTTAATTCATGGTGCAATATGTTTTCTTTACAGTAAAGGACTAATATACATTACACGCAAACAGCTGCAGTAAACAGTTCTTATTAAGCTGAGGCAATTAGTTAAAAACTGGCCAGACCTCTTAAATAGGAATATTTTGAAAAGGACATCATGATTTAGTAACTTACTGTGGTGGTGCACCAGGAGGCCCCTGATTGTAAGGACCAGGGTTATAAGGGCCCATCGGTCCAGCAGGGCCAGGCCCACCAGGCCCTGGTCCTGGTCCTGGACCAATTGGACAAAGCGGACCCTAAAAAAAAGAAAAACAAATTTTATAATGTCCTGTTCTTTTCTAAACTGCCGACTACCAGTGTAGAGGTTTTATTCACCAAATGAAATTTAAAACAATTCCTCAATATTTGCAAAATACAGCAACAAAGGCATGGTTAGCATTTTGTTTTTCCCCCCATTTGAAATATGTTACATAGAGTGCACGCTATGGTATCCTAATATGTACTAAACAGGCGAAAATCAAAACTAAATAAAGGTTATATAGACTATGCTCTGCAAGTTATGGGGCATCTTCTGAATTAAAAGAAATCAAAGGGGAAGACCATTTAACTAATAGTGACAATGTGCTTACAGTTCACATGACTCGTATTAAATTCAAGCATTAGTGGTACAATTGTTTCAAAAATATGCAATCTGAATAATGGATCATTATTCCATACATATTAGAAAAAAATGCAGTAAATGAAGACCCTAACTCAGTGTTTTTTTAACTGAAAAATGTCAAAAGCTACAAACTGCTTTCATTTCCAATTAGTTCCTCTTCTGTGCAGCAAATATTAGAGATGATGCACACCCATTCTGGTAAAAAAAAAAAAAATTGCTTATAACTAACTCTGAAATACATTTGATGGGAAATTAAGAAGTGATATATAAAGGGGTGGTGGGTTGGGAAGCTTTTGTTAACATTAACAAGTGATGTCAAAATACAAGGGTACTAAATCTTACAGTCATGGCCGAAATTATCAGCACCCCTGGAATTTTCCCCAGAAAATGCACAATTTCTCCCAGAAAAATGTTGAATTACAAATGTTTTGGTATACACGTTTATTTCTTTCATGTGTGTTGGAACAACACAAAAAAAACAGAAAAAAAGACAAATCTGACATCATTTCACACAAAACTCAAAAACTGGGCTGGACAAAATTATTGGCACCCTCAACTTAATATTTGGTTGCACGCCCTTTGGAAAAAATAACTGAAATCAACTGCTTCCTATAACCATCAACAAGCTTGTTACACCTCTCAACTGGAATTTCCAACCTCTCATCTTTTGAAAACTGCTCAAGGTCTCTCAGATTTGAAGGGCGCCTTTTCCCCCAACAGCAATTTTGAAATCTCTCCGTAAGTGTTCAATCGGATTTAGATCCGGATTCATTACTGGCCACTTCAGAACTCTCCAGCGTTTTGTCTTCAACCATTTCTGAGTGCTTTTAGAGGTATGTTTGGGGTCATCGTCCTGCTGGAACACCCATGACCTCTGACGCAGACCTAGCTTTCTGACCCTGGGCCCCTACATTGCGCCCCCAATATCGTTTTGGTAGTCTTCAGATTTCATGATGCCTTCCACACAGTCAAGGCATCCAGTGCCAGAGGCAGCAAAACATCCCCAAAACATCTTAGAACCTCCACCATGTTTGACTGTAGGTACTGTGTTCTTTCCTTCGTAGGCCTCATTCTGTTTTCTGTAAAAAAGCTCTACCTTGGTCTCATCTGTCCACAAGATGTTCGCCCAGAAGGATTTTGGCTTCCTCAAGTACATTTTGGCAAACTCCAGTCTGGCTTTTTTATGTTTCTGTGTCAGCAATGGGGTCCTCCTGGCTCTCCTGCCACAGCGTTTCATTTCGTTCAGAATTCGACGGATAGTTCGAGCTGACACTGTTGCACCCAGAGTCTGCAGAACAGCTTGAATATGTTTTGAAGTTGATTGGAGTTGTTTATCCACCATTCGGACTATCCTTTGTTGCAGTCTTTTATCAGTTTTTCTCTTCCGTCCACGTCCAGGGAGATTAGCTACAGTGCCATGTGTTGTGAACTTCTTGATTATGTTGTGCACAGTGGACAAAGGAACATGAAGATCTCTGGAGATGGACTTGTAGCCTTGAGATTGTTGGTATTTTTCCACAACTTGTGTTCTAAAGTCCTCAGACGATTCTCTGCTCTTCTTTCTGTTCTCCATGCTTAGTGTGGCACACTCAGACACACAACAGAAAGGCTGAGTCAACTTTTCTCCATTTTAACTGGCTTCAGGTGTGATTGCTGGATTGCCAGCACCTGCTTCTTGACACAGGTGAGTTCAAACGAGCATCATATGCTTGAAATAAAACGATTTACCCACAATTTTGAAAAGGTGCCAATAATTTTGTCCAACCCGGTTTTTGAGTTTTGTGTGACGTAATGTCAGATTTGGCTTTTTTTCTCTGTTTTTTTATGCTGTTCCAATGCACATAAAGGAAATAAACATGTGTATACCAAAACATTTGTAATTGCAACAATTTTCTGGGAGAAATGGTGCATTTTCTGGGAAAATTCCAGGGGTGCCGATACTTTCGGCCATGACTGTATATGGAAAGCTTGGACAAATGCAAAGAAAAATATCTACGGTAGTTTAAATGGAACTTCCATGCTAATTTGATGAAAGATGAGTCAGCCACTCAATGGGGGGAGAGCCAAGAAGGATGAGATGTTTTATAGCGTGACTGTATAACACCTTTAACAGCGCGCTTGTTGCAAAAAGCACTTGCAATCAAAAGGAAAATAGTTATCTGAACACTAGGACGCTGGCTAAAAAGGTGGCTGTTTACTCTCTTTGCAAATGACAGAACAAAAGGTCTAAACTAGCACATGTAATGGGATCTGCTGCATCATGACGTTGCTAGCAATACTCAGCCCTATCAAAGTGCACATTTTACTGTGGGATTTGTACATCATTATACCCCTTTTGGTCTAATTCATGGTTCTTTCTTCCGCCATGTTTGACTAGTAGTATTTCAATATTAGCAACACTGTCAGCAATATAAAAGAACAAACAACATTTAGGTACTGAAAATACATAGAGACCAGACATGAGAATGCATGGACTGACAATTTCAACTTATTATAAAAAGTCTTGACGCTTTTAAAGAGTGAATGCTCCTTGGAATGCAATACTCCTCCCTTAAAATTGACAATATTTTAATGTATGTGAAGGTGAAAATCAAACTTATTAACCCGACATCCACAAATGAAGAAAAAACAGACAACTTCTAAAAATAGTACCTCAATCTTCTCTTCAATTAGCTGCTTAGCATGGTCAATCTGCTGAGGGGACCCACGGATAATAAATAGTTTGAAATTGGGGTCTCCGTTAGGCGGTGGCTGCCGAGAGATCTCAACAAAGGCTCCAGTCTGCTGGTTAATGGCTTTGACATTTTCTCCACCTAGAATAGAGACAGGGTCCAATTGGCTCTACTTTCAATATGCATGCACTACAATATATTCAATATACTTTCAATATACATGGACTATAATCTTAAATCTAACACAAACAATGAAAATTTCACTATTCACAGCCAAAGAACTTACACAATAGGACTTAAGACAAAATTGATCTCACCTCTGCCAATTACAAGGCCACATTTGTGACTGGGAATAGAAAAGGTAACTTCTCCTCCTGGGGGACCCCAGTTACCCTGTCCTCGCCCTCTTCCTCTGCCTCCAGGAGGCATTCCAGGACCAGGAGGACCTGGTGGGCCAGACTAGTAAAGAAAGGACATTAATTACAAAGCATATTCAAAGATGAATTTCTAATGGAATGTGAAGGGACACATTAATATTAAATGAATGAAGGTTTAAAATTGTGCAACTCTTACAATTATTTCCCTATTTTTAAAATTGCCTCAATTTATTTATTTTAAGCGATACTTAATTTTATCTGTGTGTGTCATTTAACTTAGTCGTGTGTTAACCGTTTCTGTGCCTCCTTGTAAATTACCAACTGGTAAAGAAAAAAAGACAAGTGTTGAAAAGGACTCCTGAGGACTAAAAGCCAGGGCAACAATAACTACATTGACTTTCCAATCGGAAATTATATTATGTTAACCAGATATTACTGTAAGACAACTAATTTAATGAGAACGTTTAAAGAACTAGGATAGAAATAAAATGAAGATACAGGTCAAATTCTAACCCTGGAGTTGTGGTAATCTATGCCCAATAATGGTCACCTTTGCTCTTAAACATGTGCTGACCTTTTGAGAACAACAATCACTCCACCCTTTCTGCTTTGTATTAGAGATCAACAAGTTGACTGACAACATGGGTGCTGGCCCTGTATAAATCAGTAGACCCTGCAATGGACTGGCACCACATACAAGAATAGTTTGTATCCTTACAACTGATGCAATTCTGTGACTCCAAACTGAATAGGCCAGTTCAGCAAACAGATGAATGGGCTGGCAAGGGCAAACATCCAACAATACCAAATAAAACTGTCTTGCCCAAACGGCAATATGTATATACAGTGCATCCGGAAAGTATTCACAGCGCATCACTTTTTCCACATTTTGTTATGTTACAGCCTTATTAATGGATTAAATTCATTTTTTTCCCTCAGAATTATGCATACAACACCCCATAATGACAACATGAAAAAAGTTTACTTAAGGTTTTTGCAAATTTATTAAAGATAAAAAAAACTGAGAAAGCACATGTACATTAAGTATTCACAGCCTTTGCCATGAAGCTCCAAATTGAGCTCAGGTGCATCCTGTTTCCCCTGATCATCCTTGAGATGTTTCTGCAGCTTCATTGGAGTCCACCTGTGGTAAATTCAGTTGACTGGACATGATTTGGAAAGGCACACACCTGTCTATATAAGGTCCCACAGTTGACAGTTCATGTCAGAGCACAAACCAAGCATGAAGTCAAAGGAATTGTCTGTAGACCTCCGAGACAGGATTGTCTCGAGGCACAAATCTGGGGAAGGATACAGAAACATTTCTGCTGCTTTGAAGGTCCCAATGAGCACAGTGGCCTCCATCATCCGTAAGTGGAAGAAGTTCGAAACCACCAGGACTCTTCCTAGAACTGGCCGGCCATCTAAACTGAGCGATCGGGGGAGAAGGGCCTTAGTCAGGGAGGTGGCCAAGAACCTGATGGTCACTCTGTCAGAGCTCCAGAGGTCCTCTGTGGAGAGAGGAGAACCTTCCAGGAGGACAACCATCTCTGCAGCAATCCCCCAATCAGGCCTGTATGGTAGAGTGGCCAGACAGAAGCCACTCCTTAGTAAAAGGCACATGGCAGCCCGCCTGAAGTTTGCCAAAAGACACCTGAAGGACTCTCAGACCATGAGAAAGAAAATTCTCTGGTCTGAGGAGACAAATATTGAACTCTTTGGTGTGAATGCCAGGCGTCACGTTTGGAGGAAACCAGGCACCGCTCATCACCAGGCCAATACCATCCCTACAGTGAAGCATGGTGGTGGTGGCAGCATCATGCTGTGGGGATGTTTTTCAGCGGCAGGGACTGGGAGACTAGTCAGGATAAAGGGAAAGATGACTGCAGCAATGTACAGAGACATCCTGGATGAAAACCTGCTCCAGAGCGCTCTTGACCTCAGACTGAGGCGACGGTTCATCTTTCAGCAGGACAACGACCCTAAGCACACAGCCAAGATATCAAAGGAGTGGCTTCAGGACAACTCTGTGAATGTCCTTGAGTGGCCCAGCCAGAGCCCATTCTTGAATCCGATTGAACATCTCTGGAGAGATCTTAAAATGGCCGTGCACCGACGCTTCCCATCCAACCTGATGGAGCCTGAGAGGTGCTGCAAAGAGGAATGGGTGACACTGGCCAAGGATAGGTGTGCCAAGCTTGTGGCATCATATTCAAAAAGACTTGAGGCTGTAATTGCTGCCAAAGGTGCATCGACAAAGTATTGAGCAAAGGCTGTGAATTACTTATGTACATGGGATTTCTCAGTTATTTTAATAAATTTGCAAAAACCTCAAGTAAACCTTTTTCACGTTGTCATTATGGGGTGTTGTGTGTAGAATTCTGAGGAAAAAAATGAATTTAATCCATTTTGGAATAAGGCTGTAACATATCAAAATGTAGAAAAACATGCGCTGTGAATACTTTCCGTATGCACTGTATTAAATCAACTTTCAAACATATTTCTCTGAAGTACAGAGGAGGGTGAAAAACACAGCACAACACCTGAAAGCATAGTATTCTGCCACTAAAAAATGTTCCAGATACACAGAAATTTTATTTAGAAACATTAAAGATGTTATCAATGCATTAAGGATTAATAGAAGCCATGTTGCCACTCACCCTGATACTCTGAAGTAGGTCACCAATAATGCTTGCTGCATGGTCACAGCGTTCAGGGGGGCCCATGATGTGGGCAATCTTGTCAGGTCCCGTGCCATCATCTATAACATTAAAAAAAAAAAATTACCCAAGACGACTCCTTATCCTTACGATGCTGACTTGTCTTTGTGTGCGTCTCTCTCTCTTTCTGCTAGGATATACTGCATTTTCTTCTACATTCAATATTTTGTATCATTGGCTTGATATCTCGCATCTTAAAAATGAACACTAATTTATAAATGAAATTCAACTGACCAGGTTTGAACTGTATCCTGACACCAGCATCATTCTGAATTTTCTTTATCATTTCACCGTTTCTGCCAATGACGACTCCAACAGAGTGCCGGGGAACAGGAACCTGCAAATAAATGAATAGCACACTGAGCTCAAATCAGAACACCAGCTTCAAAAATGTATCCACAAATACATTGATCTTTGTTCAGAACTATGCTAGAACAAAAAAATCAATATATGTTACAGCTCTCTAAACAAGAAGTGACATCAAGTAAAAAACATTTAGACATTGTCAAAACACAGAGAGGAAAATTAAAAACTTACATCGATGCCTCCACCTCCGCCGCCGCCGCCACCACCGCCGCCGCCTCCTCCTCCTCCTCCTCCACCACCACCGCCGCCGCCACCACCCCCCATTCGAGAACCATACTCGTTCCTTTCACCAAAATTGCTGTGCTCTCTTTCCCGTAGAATCTCCATCACCATCTCACGAGCTTGCTATAAAGGGGGCAAAAAAAAAAAAAAAAATTAAACTCTAAAATGTTCAGCCGGCAACACCTAGAACTCCAGAAAGCCAAACAAAAACTGAGTAAAAATGTCATCAGTTACCTCCAGACAAATTGAAAAAAAAACAATCAAGCCTAACCTGGACTTTATATGGGTCACCAATAATGCGCAAGGGCTTATCCATGTTCGTTGTCTGGGCACCATCTTGGATCAAAATCATTTTCACACCAGCACGTTCCTATGGGTAAATTGTAAACACATAACTGAACTGTTACTGTACACTAAATAAAAACAAAAATCAAACTGGAAACCCAGCAAACACTACAGAAGCATATACAGTACAAACAAATTTTTCAATTCAGATTTTCTTTAACAGTGAAATTTTATGATCTTACTTTTGTTCTCCTCAATTGACTAGATAACCCAGTTTAAACAATTTAATTTCCCTCACTGGGATGATAAAGCTGATCCTGACTTGAGCAGATCCTCAAAGTATTTAAACATAAATACTACCCCAAATAGTGCAGAGCTCTTTTAAGCTTCCTCTTTATACAACTTACGACAAAAACATGGAAATACTGAGGTTCTGCATGCTGCACTTGCTCCACCGACTTTTATGATGTACAATAATCACTTAGGTTAAAAACTTACAAAAAGCACTTGTGCCTACATTATATTACACATCATAAAACTATGATTTTTAATTTAAAAAAATAAACTGATTTACACCTACATACCTGTAGCTGTTTAATAGTTTCTCCACCTTTGCCTATAACCAGACCAGCTTTGCCAGCTGGTATCATGATCTCTTGCACTGAGCCATTCTGTCCATTGGTCGATTCATGAAAGGGACCAGGTGGGCCACCCCGACCTCGTGAGACAATCTCATCCAAAAGCATCTTTGCCTTGCTGAAGGGGAGAAGAAATATCAGGTAAACGGTTACCAAACAGGAGCAATCAATTAAACAGTGCTACAAAATATTAACTGTCTAAAAGTAAGGAATACATTTCAAAGTTGGAATTACTGGAAACTAATAATAAAAAAATATTCAAAGCATACTGTAGGTCAATCAAACAATAACAGGGTTAATATCACCACATGTACAGAATTCAGAGAAATTTTCTACACAGTATTTCATTGCAATTTTTTTTTTTCTATTCAGACTTCAACTTTGTGGTGTGCATATTTAGAGAAATTTGTAACAACCAATTTGGAGGACTTGCCTCATAGCTGTGAGCTCTCCTAAACACTGGCACCACAAAAAATGACAATTGATGAACAAAAAACACAGTACATTAAGCAGCACTTGAAAACCAATTATGAATAAAAGTAACTTACTGAATTGCATCTGGAGCTCCCGTCAATGACACACTCCTGTCTGGTAAACCTCCACTGTCTAAAAGAAATTAAATAAGTTACTATAAATCATAGGATCCAAATTGAAATGAAAAATCAGAAAGTTAGTAATCACGCAGTGAACTTGTCTACAGTCTGAAGATTTCATTTAAGGAGGTCTACAATATACAGCATATTCAATGACAGCAGTCCTCAAACTTTATTTTGTGACCCCATTTTCAGAAACAAATAAGTGACCCCTTCAGCTGGCTTTCTCCATTTCTATCCCTCCCAATTCAGTAAAATCACCAAACAAATGCGATGAGCAACCACTATTACATGCCCAGCCAGTACAGAGAATAACAAAAAACAGAAAAGGGCTTTGAGCTCTTCCACTATAAATTTATAATGGGAAGACTTCACCATGATAGCAACTTCTTCTGTTACTACAGGATCCTAATGATATTAAAAATGAAAAAAGAAAACTAGGAGTACACAATTACAACATACAATGCCCCCCTCTCCCCAAAAAATGAATGAATAAATAATATCAAACACACAACATTCCTGCAGCCCTAACTGTGTATATGAAAGGTGAATACATAACATTAGTATAAAACAAAGGAAACCTGAAGAAACAGTAATAAAATATTTACAAGTCTTCACCCTTTTGCAACTTCTGGACTACAAGTATGATCAAGAGAATAACAGATGTACACAGTTGATAATTACACTGCCTGGCAACCCACAGCTTCCTTAGCCCCTCATCATTCACTTTAATCTTTACATCTTTTCAAGTAAACATTTAACATGTTATATTCCTTTTAATCATTGTTACACTCGCATATCTAAATGTGAAAGTATCAAAACAATCTTGTTAAGCACAGTTGTGCAGTATCTGGCATCACTGGCTTCAGGTCATGTTAGTCACGAATCAGGTCACATAAAAATGTGGCTTCATAATTTCCCAATGGCCTGTGGGTCTGTAGTGTAATAATTACTTTTGAAGCTGCTAAACAAAACCACAATCTGAAATTCAATGTTCCACACTAATGTTAAATTTAAAAAAAAAATTAAGTAAAGGAGATAGGACCTGACGCTTCAGCTACTATCATATTAAAATGTATTTATGTAAACTAATGGGCACTGCTCACTCCTGAACTTGAGGACGACCGTGGGTTTAAAGTTTACAGGTGTTGCACATGCATGCATAACTATTAATACGATTTAAAACTAGGAATGTGCCTTGAAACACATCACTATAAAATCTGAAAGCAGCAGCAGACACTTGGGCAGAAAGTCGAAGTGTGCTGCACAGCTTACCCTCCAATAAAATGGCATTGGTTTTTAATTACCACAGTCAACAGTACAAATCAAAAACTAACCCATCTTTGCTGTGTACTTTAAAAATAACACAATGTTTCACGTTCAGTAGCACCCGGTCATCTGAATAAACACTTCTGCAAAATCTTAACCCTTAAACTGCCACATACTTGGGCGTTAATGCACCCCTGAACACCAAATACTTTTTTGCTGCACTTTTTAAGTAAATGTCACAAACCACAAAGAAAATATGAAATTTTGCTAGAACACTAGTTTTTTTCATGCAAAGAGCATCACAAATACTGCAACACTGATTACTTTACACACTGCTAATGAACTGTAAAAACTATTTAAAAAACTACTGGAACAATATTTACAAGGTGCAGCTGACGCCATTGATGAAATTCAGTAAAATCACTGAGCTAACTGCACACAAGCACACAGAGGTAAGCATGGACGCTTGCAGGCTAGTCTAGTGCAGCGGCTGAATCCCAGGGACAGTGATGCTGCAGTGGTCATGAGCTGAACTGACTGATCAGCTCCTGCGTGCTGGCAAATTGCACTGAGAAGCGACTATAGCTGGTTCCGGCTGTTTAAGAGTTAAGACATGCAACAACTTTACTATGGCTTCATATCAAGTATATACTACCACAGTAAGAGCCGTTACCCCAATTAATTGAGAATCAAAATGAAAATGTTACTACTTGAAAACTCCAAAACATCTCAAATCAACTTTAGTCATCTACAGACTACCAGTTTGCTTTGAAATTTTCCAAGACACGGCTATTCAGCAATACCCCAATATTTTTTTTTTTGCATCAGTTATCTATACATTTAAACTTTTCCATAGAATTCAAGACATCACACAGGGCAGTATTAAGAGGTATACACTGAAATAAAAAAAACAACAACAAGACAGAGCAAAAGAAAACAAAATAGGCATTCCTCACAAACCTGGTGCAATCTGTACTTTGCAGCCGGAGTCTTGTTGTATTTTATTAATCTGCTCACCACCTCTTCCAATGACTGATAAAACAATAAAGGGAAGAGGTTTTCATTGTTTATTAATGTTTATTCATGTATATTATACTTTGAAAGTAGGAAAATACTTTTCTAAAGTCAACACAATATACAACTCGCATGCTATGGACCAAAAACAATTAGCCTACACTGCCTTCCCCATGCCATCTTTCAGCTCCTAATTATTAGCAGCAATACAGAATCTGAATAAAATCAGTTCTAAACTACCATAAGCAGCAAGGGTTACACTGTAAACTATAAGACCCATATAGAAATGACGAATTTTAACTACATTTCGTGTCTGGATGTTTAAATTTTCTTTACTTTTAAATAGCAAGTACTTCATTAACCTTAAAGTACAATATTTAAAGGATACAGAAAGCTGATGGGCAGATGGAAGTGAGCTGTTATATATCCAAAGCACCAATATGTGCGTAACTAACATCTCTCTCTCTCTCCCAAACTCCTACTTGCAGGCACACACTGCCCACTTCCTTATCACTAACCTGATCTGCATCTGCCAAGTGCAAGATGAAACTAAAAAGTATGCGGTTACACAGATTCAGTGGTCTTGGTGGGCCTATCATGAATTTAGTAATTTTTGATTTGCTTGAAAACAAATAAGCTTATAACAGAATAATGATTTAAAATGGAGAGACTCCCACAACACATCATTTTCAGAATAACACGGCTGCAAGACAGCCAGAACCTAAATCAGTAGCACTGGCTGCAAGAAAGAAAACAGCCCTGGGCCAAATGCAAATCCGTAAGTCATATATTTTTGACTTTTTACATGGGATACATACACACAAATATGCAGAGAAAGACGCACAGAAAAAAAAAATGTAATTTAACTACTTATACATATGTAGAGATCGAAAGCATTCAGCTGTTGAGATTTCGGTCTGAAAAATCAGGTGAATAGTTGTGCCAGTTTTAGAACTAGAACCTAATGCACCATGCGCAATGTATAATTCTTGCCATGTTCTGCCACCACTGTGTCAACATGTTCCCTTCCTCTGTTGAGCTAATACATTATTTTTGGTTAAACTGAAGAATTCAAATGCTGAACCTTGATCTAGAAGCTACAATCTAATAAAAGTAAAAACTGACACTGGACTCTGAGCTATCAGGATCTACAACACTAGGATTAAGCATTTCACTAAATTACAGCAGAGGTTATTCAAAATTATTATATGAAGAGGATTATTTCTTGAACCTTTTAGACATTTTTAGGGCAGCCATTAGTGTCACAAAGAATAGACAGATACGTGCTTGCACAAATGTGCAATGTATTACAAAGCAGTGTCAAACAATGCACTCCTCTCCTTGCACGCTGTGGCTTCAGTTATCAAAGATATTAAAAGTTCAGCACAACTATTGATATTGTGGAACGTTACTGCTTTTGCACAGTTCTAGCAAGGGATAGCAGAGAGAAAGACATAAAATACTAAAAAATATCAAGCCCCAAAACTATGTTTAATAATTAGAAAACTCAATTACATCCTTAAAACGAGTACTTACTCAGTCCCACCATGCCATCAGGAACTCTATACTCTTCTGTGGTAGTAGGTCTAACAAAACAAAAAGATTTAATTTTTTTCCCCCCAACCAGCAAAACAATTATATTCTTAAAGTAAAATGCATAAAAATAATTATCTTAGCATGATTACAGAAGGTGAAATACGAACGATAAAAGCCTTACAAATTTTTTAAAGTTCTTCAAAATTATGCTTGGTAGTTAAACATTCCTTAGCAATATGAAAAGACAAGAAAATGCTTCATTTTGAATTTTTAGGTCAATTACTAGAAATGGTTCATGTATTATAAAAACAAATATAAAAATCCTCAATAACAAATACTGATTAGTTCTGTATTAGTTTTGTTTTCACCTCATTATTGAGTAAAATGCAAATGAAACCAAATTCAGAAAACAAGTACTTCCACTTTTATAAAGAGGCAGTGTGGGGTGACCCATAAACACTTTAGAATTAAAAAAATACTAAAAGAAGGGTCGGAGAACCCCTATATTAAAGCAGACAATCAGCGATGTTAACCAAGTATGAGGATTCTAATCCAACAACCCTAAACAATGAAAACACTGAACCTGATTTAGTCATTAAAAGACACGGGAGTGAGCATAACAATGTGTATTAAGTTTATTATACATTAAAAATTAGCTTATTTGTTGTCAAGGAGAAATTAAAAATTCACCCGAGCTCAAGGAAAAAAGAATATTTCTATATCTATCTTTATCTATCTCAAGCAAACATCCAGCCACCCCACAAACACAGATAAGAACTTCTGGCTTCAATAAGGGAACTGCTGCTGTCAAATCACAGGCTTGTAGGATAAACAGTAAGATGTGGGCAGATCTGCTCACTTGTACTGCAGGTTTACATTTAAAGGCCTTTTCACATTCACATAACAAGCTGGACCTGCTCTGTGTCCACAAATCCAACTTACTAATAAAAGTTTACTTGTTTGAAAAAACAAGAGTAGACAGTCAATTTGTACAAAGCATGCATGCATCACAAGAACAAATTAGGACAAGTATACTTATGAAATCCAGATGAGCAAATGAATGCACTACTAATTTTGTTACTTTAATTGCTCACGATACGTTACTAGATTTTACAGTCTTAAAAGAAATTAAAGAGACTCTGTAATGGAGAAAACAGCAGATAATGTGAGAAAAGCTGCAAGTGTAGCAGCCCAAATGCTTGCTTTTAAGGAGCGGTGGAAGACAACAGCTTCATAATACAGTGCAAGCTTTACAATCCAAAGATACCGGTTATATCCACTCAAATACTTTCCTTCAAACTTTTGAAAACTAAGATTTTACTTTTGTAAATTCTAAAGCAGCGATTAAGCACTAAGACACTGAAAAGAATGGACAAAATGTGGAGACACAGGTCTGTAATTCTCCTTGGGCAAAGGCTGACGATACAAGTGAACTCGCTGAAGCGTGAAGCTGTTGGGTCTGTAGCAGACTGTCACTTTAGAATGCACTCCAGTTTCAATTTGGGATGATGTGGGTAACACAGGCATCTAGGAGGGATGAAAAGTACTGTGTATGCATGTACTGCAAGTATGTATGTGTGATCATTAGTAACAACACATTTAAATGGTAACACTTGAATTGGGCATTTACAAACTGTCTACTTTCAGATTATCATCCCCACTAATCTTTTATTCCTGTAATTCAGAACATCAATAAAAATCAGAACACTCAATAGATCGTCTTCCTAATGCAATTATTCAAAGTCAGGGCCGAGGGAGTTTAAAGGCCAATACCAACGTCAATAGAAGCAAGGCAGGGAACACCACTCACCTGACAGGATTCCAGATGTCCCTAACAGGGTACGCTTATATCTACACTCATTTATTGAGCACCAATATAGAGTTACTAATAAAAGAGGAGTACCCAAAGGTGGCCCATGTGTAAAAGAGCAAGGAAACTGCATGTAGATTGTGGTTTTGATCTCAGAACAAATGAGCTTTGCAATTGCAGCACCATTTGCTTTGTTATTATGCCACAACAATCCACCAAAAAAGCTATTTTTAGAAAATTTACATGAACAGAGCTGAAACCATGTTTGTGTATTCTCTAAGATCTGAATATTCCTGCACATGTAATCTTCCTTAGTGTGGCAGTGATTATGGACTTGTAACCCACTTAACTGTAGCTTGTAGGCAAGCACTTTAACTGTAGATAACATACTTTTATAGTTCAAAATAAAATCAATCTCAAATCTTAAAATGAAACCAAGCTGAATGAAGTTAAAAAAGTTCCCCTTGAAACAAAAAAAATAAAAAATGACCAATTATTGCCAAAACATCTTTTAAAAAAGCTTTCAGTTAGAATATAAATATGCATCTTCCATTAAAAAACACCACAATACCCCCGATGACCTGCATTTTAAGAATCTTAATCAGTGGTGGGTGACCAGTTGGTGTCGGTCACCACACCTGTGACTGTTAAGGCTTTGAATTTCGTCCGTTATAACCAAACTGTGCACTTGTCCCCAGGTTCGTTCCTCCAGGGGAATGAGGCTGACTGGAATTTGTGTTATGTCTTCATTAAAATAGTAATAAGACTTGAAGCGCGATGACATTTTATGTTTATACAATTGAATGGGGTGTTTTTATTGTGTTTTAAATGTAGAGAAAGCCAATAAAAGGTGTCATTTTGCTTGGATTAACTAAAAAGATTACAATATGCAAGCTTTCAAGGCAACTCAGGCCAAGATGTAATCAATCTTTGCCTGAAGACAGGGCCCGAGTTGCCTCGAAAGCTTGCATATTGTAATCTTTTTAGTTAGCCAATAAAAGGTGTCATTTTGCTTGGCTTTTCTCTACATTCATAATGGCTAACACGGTACAACACCCTAGTACTACAGATAGTGTTTTAAACTAATTTATGGATTCATGTAAGTAAATGAATGGTTTAACACTTTGTGTTGCTGCAGTGAACATGCAAGTGTTTGAGCCTAAACTTCATTTAGAACTCTACAAGGTACCCCAAGCAAATACCACAATAAAACAACCAATGACCAATTCACATCAAATTTCTACAAAATATACTACTATTTAATATGAATACAGCTATTGCCACCTGGCTAAATGTGTCTTTCCATGTACATTGGAGTTTTCGTAGTGCATTTTAGTAACCCTCATTTTAACATCAGTAGATTTGGAATGACTTATAAACTGAAACCTGACAGGTTTCCAAAAAAGCTGGTAAAAAAATATTGACATTTGTCCGATGATGCCAGATATAAGCATCATATTGTGACATGTACTGTTTGTGCTAAGGCCAATGATACCATAGTGCTTCATAGATAGTACAATGTGTTCTGAGGTAAAATAAAAATCAGAAATATATGGTCTCAGGTGAACGTTTTATTATAATGACGCAAAAACAAAATTCTGAATACACCTGTTAGCCAAATATGTTCCGATACTTTTCAGGTAAGGACAAGGTAGTTACACTCGGTTATCAAGGCACCAGAGAGTAGTGTAGTGCCACATGATGGTTAGGATATGCAAGCAAGATTTTTACTGTACTCTGTACACAATAGGACCCTATTAACTGTTAATACTGTTCAGCCTTGGGAACAACTGTATTTTGGTGATGAGGAGATGCAACAAGTGGTCAGAAGGTATTCTTCAGTAACAGATTTATATACAGTGCATCCGGAAAGTATTCACAGCCCATCACGTTTTCCACATTGTTATGTTACAGCCTTATTCCAAAATGGATTAAATTCATTTTTTTCCTCAGAATTCTACACACAACACCCCATAATGGCAATGTGAAAAAAAGTTTACTTGAGGTTTTTGCAAATTTGTTAAAATTAAAAAAACTGAGAAATCCCATGTACTAAGTATTCACAGCCTTTGCTCAATACTTTGTTGATGCACCTTTGGCAGCAATTACAGCCTCAAGTCTTTTTGAATATGATGCCACAAGCTTGGCACACCTATCCTTGGCCAGTTTGGCCCATTCCTCTTTGCAGCACCTCTCAAGCTCCATCAGGTTGGATGGGAAGCGTCGGTGCACAGCCATTTTAAGATCTCTCCAGAGATGTTCAATCGGATTCAAGTCTGGGCTCTGGCTGGGCCACTCTCTTGGCTGTGTGCTTTGGGTTGTTGTCCTGCTGAAAGATGAACCGTCGCCCCAGTCTGAGGTCAAGAGCGCTCTGGAGCAGGTTTTCATCCAAGATGTCTCTGTACATTGCTGCAGTCATCTTTCCCTTTATCCTGACTAGTCTCCCAGTTCCTACCGCTGAAAAACATCCCCACAGCATGATGCTGCCTCCACCATGCTTCACTGTAGGGATGGTGCCTGGTTTCCTCCAAACGTGACGCCTGGCATTCACACCAAAGAGTTCAATCTTTGTCTCATCAGACCAGAGAATTTACTTTCTCATGGTCTGAGAGTCCTTCAGGTGCCTTTTGGCAAACTCCAGGTGGGCTGCCATGTGCCTTTTACTAAGGAGTGGCTTCTGTCTGGCCACTCTACCATACAGGCCTGATTGTGGAGAGAGGGGAACCTTCCAGAAGGACAACCATCTCTACAGCCATCCACCAGAGGACCTGTGGAGCTCTGACAGAGTGACCATCGGGTTCTTGGTCACCTCCCTGACTAAGTCCCTTCTTCCCCAATTGCTCAGTTTAGACGGCCGGCCAGCTCTAGGAAGAGTCCTGGTGGTTTCGAACTTCTTCCACTTACGGATGATGGAGGCCACTGTGCTCATTGGGTCCTTCAAAGCAGCAGAATTTTTCTGTAACCTTCCCCAGATTTGTGCCTCGAGACAATCCTATCTCGGAAGTCTACAGACAATTCCTTTGACTTCATGCTCAGTTTGTGCTCTGACATGAACTGTCAACTGTGGGACCTTATATAGACAGGTGTGTGCCTTTCCAAATCATGTCCAATCAACTGAATTTACCACAGGTGGACTCCAATGAAGCTGCAGAAACATCAAGGATGATCAGGGGAAACAGGATGCACCTGAACTCAATTTTGAGCTTCACGGCAAAGGCTGTGAATACTTATGTACATGTGATTTCCCAATTTTTTTATTTTTAATAAATTTGCAAAAACCTCAAGTAAACTTTTTTCACATTGTCATTATGGGGTGTTGTGTGTAGAATTCTGAGGGAAAAAATGAATTAAATCCATTTTGGAATAAGGCTGTAACATAACAAAATGTGGAAAAAGTGATGCGCTGTGAATACTTTCCGGATGCACTGTATACACTTTTATAATGTTTAAAAATAAAAAAGCATGTCAACATTTGGAGTAGATGTAAGCCCCTCTAGTGTTAAATATATTGGTGGTTAAGTCAAAATGATTTCACTAGCACCGCCACAAATTCCATTCAAACATACTTTTTTTTTTTTAATTGAAGTATAAAAGGGTTTTGATTGAGGGAGATGCCATGAGTTTCACCCACCCATGAAACCTCTGCTCAGTACAACCTAAAAGCAGGGCATTCAGTTGGAAACAGCAATTACAGAGTCAGTCACCCAGCTTTACTCAATTTATGACAGTTAAATTCATTTTTCTATTCATCCTCTATGATTCAATAAAAGTGGTAATCATAATTTCTGCACAGCTTACCGTTGCTGATGCATGGCACCAAGTTGAGGGCCAACAGCTGAAAGAAAGAACAGGACAAAAAAAACAAAGTAAACCATAATGCATTTTATTAAAAACTGCTTTTTACCTTCCCAAATAAGAACAAAATCTCTAGAGAACGTCTCCCCGCCACCAATGTGAAATCTTGAATCTGCAGACATCAAGGCCACTCAAATGATACACATAATGCTTCCAAACAATGAACGTCTAGTCAAATAAGGAGAAAAATTCCTTCAGTACTTACAATCAGGCTGAGGGGCCATCTTTTTGCTTTCTGGTTGCTCTGCGTAAAGACAATTAGACAAAAATTATTAAGATTACCATCAACCTTAAAAAACAGCTTTAGGAAAATTTTACTACTGCTACCACCCAGAAATAACAAAAGTTTAGACTATTTTTGATATACATAAAAGACTGCCAATGTTACATCCATCAGAAACCTACAAATCTCCCTACCTTAAAAGTATCCTGGGCAATAGCAAAGAAATAATAAACACTGGCAAATCAGAATAATTAAAATCAAATGGTTCCACTACCACCCAAAACACGTATAGGCAAACCATTTAGATTTCTATCTCAAAAGTCAATGTGAACACTACGTCTAGGCAAAGCATACAGCAGTGATACATCTCTGCTCACCTCCATCCTCCAGCTGTCTCTTCTGAGGCTGAAATGAGAATTCTGGCGCACTGTTGTTAACTGGAGTTGTAGTAGCATCTCCGCCAATCTTGGCCGCTATCTGTGGAAACACATTCAGATATTTTATGGGCGAGTGATACATCACAAATTTAAACAATCACGGACAGACAGTAAATGTTTACTCCTGTGGACCAGCAACTCTCCATGTCTCTAATTTTTATATTATATTCACAACTTTATAAATTCAAAACGATTTACAGAAAAGACATTCTTACCACACTACATACCAACACTTACAATCAAATCCACCTCAACCTTTCTCCAGAAAAATAACACAAAAAGAATCTCGACTTCCAACCCAGTAAAACTCACCACCATAGGATCCACAGACCAATGTGGTTCTCAGTAATTTTCTTATCTCCATAACAATCATCGCCCCAAGAGACCTGCATTTGTCTTTTTATCCCTATAAAACATTGTATTTTCGCCTATTTTTTTCTCACATCATCTCTTTTCAGCTCCAACATGACACTCCCCTATCAGCAACCATTGCAACACGCTACACAACTCGCCCTAAATCCAATATTAAAATTTCTCACTTGAATATAACAGAGGTCTCTTGTGAAGTAAGAACAAAACAAACCAAAGAATCTGGTCAGCAGGGAACAACTGGAAAAAGAAAACCGCAGAAACAAGTCAAGGGTATTTGTCACTTAAACCTTACATATACATAAACTAAAACAAAAAACAAATGTAAGCCCTCAAAATGCTGTTTTTTGGTTACATTGACTTTCTTAGTAATTAACACCAAGTGAGACTTCAATATCAGATTTAACTGAAAGCAACGTGAGGGTGAGAGGTTTAGTCCTCAAGTCAAGTCATCCATGGAAATATGCACTGCCTGTTTAGTGGGAACCCAGTACCAGAATGATGGGCAGTCTGAAACTGAATTAAGTAGATTCAAGAAATGGTGGTTTATGGGGCACTTGCCACTCATGTTAAAGCCATGTTAATTTTTCAATTTTAAACTTAAATGTAACATCACAGATTATTTTTATGGACCCTATAAATGCTAATCATAAGTAATTTGTGAGTTTGCAGACCTGTGTTATTTTTCTTCACAGAGCTATATTAGAAACTTGCCAAAAAGATCCTTCTATCCACATCACTATGGACCTGACATGGTCCAGTCCTACAGACATCATTACCACCTAAGGGATTTCAGGCTGCCCTCCCAGTTACTAAAGACCTTCTACACATCCACAGCCGGAAGTATTGCCCCTTGGTATGGGAACAGCATACAGCAGGACTGCAAGAAAGTGTGATACAAGTAAGTGGAGCGCATCACTGGGTATGCACTCCCTAAGACCCAGGACATTTACACCAAGCGATGTTGGATCGGGGCAAAGAAAATTCTCAAACATTTCAGCCGTCGCAACGACTGCCTCAATTCTGTACTGTGGGGTCAGGTAAACACTACGGCTGTCTAAAGTCCAGCTCAGAAAGACTAATGAGGTGCTTCTGTCCACAATCCATCTGCATCCTCAATGAGGAAAGTGCTATGAGCAACATGATGCCCTATTGTTAACTCACTAACTTATTTATATTTAATCACTTACTTAGAATTCTATTAATGATTGTTGACACTTTTAAAGTTGTGTATTATTGCCCTTGATTATTCTTAAAGAATAGTCATTGGAGTTGAACAACTAAGTGTATGCATGTATCATCTGTATGTGACAAATTAAGATCTTAATCTTACCTGGGAATAATAAACACAAATAAAAACATCCGATTCCACAAGTATTCACCACAGTTGTTATAAAACACCTAGACTGGTTCTGATGAAACTGTCTATTGATAACCATTACCTAAAATATGTTATACACTTGTAAAAATAAAGGTGCCAAAGTGGTGGTTCTGAGAGATTCCACTGGGGAAACATTTTTAGTTCCCTGAAAGCACCACTTCACATAAAAGAACTTCATTTGTTTACATCCATACCATAAATAACCATGAAGAGATCACTGAGGAGTAAAACATCACTGGGTCTGTGATTCTAAAAGGACTCTCACTGGGCCAAGTTCAAGCTATTTTAAAATTGGCAAATTCCAGGTAAGTCGCCTACTATGCAATAAAGATTTCTGTTTAGTCCACGCATTAAGAGCCTTTCCAAATGACATACATAGATCTAACTTTATATACACACACTGGGAGCCTTTTCAAATGCCGAACCAGCTTTATATGTAAAAAGCTCTTGCTAGAATGAAGCGGTTGTTTGTGATGCAATAGCTCCACGAGGAAGCACACAGCTTGGTAAAATGCAATTTCAGATCCAGTGTGCTATTACGATCTGGGATATGTGCTCCGCTTCAGATCCGCCTCCGTTAAGTACCGAGAGGGTTACTTTAACCCCAAACAAACCTAAACAAAGGAGGATTCCAATGCAACCTGAATGTGCTCTCATTTAAAGCAGCATCCGCGGTAAGATGTTTCGGCGCAGTCCACATTTCCTACAACATTGTAAGGCCTACTACACTTTTTATTCGATATTTCGAAAAGACGCCAGCACTCTGCCATCAGTGCGCCATGATAAACAGGTGGGCCCGAGCGAAAAGCCAACACGTGTTATTTGTCCGGAAAGAAACAACGTGAAGGTGGCGGTCTATCCGCGAGTTATAGCCATTAATGTAGCACAGAGTTGCACTAAAAGTTCAACAAAAAAATAAAATAAATACGACAGACCGGTGCCTCATTATCACCTCCAGCTAAACCAAGACTTAATAATGTAGACTCTACACCTCGCCGTTACCGAAAGGGTCGATTCGGGAAAAAAAAAAATCGCTCGTGGCCCGCTTAACTTCATTCTTTCACGCTACCCGCTTTTAAGGTCAGATCTTCACCCCCCAAACACGGCGTACGAACTCCCTGCTGGTGTTTTTGTTACACAGAGCGCCATCGTGACGCGTGCCGCTCGGACAGCCATTTCAGTTACCTGTAGCATCTCGACCCTCAATCCCGATGTAAACACGAGCAGACACGGCCAAGTCGCGGTGAAAGCGGCCCTTCGGTCAAAGTCGGGCCTGATGAATCGCAGCGATCGTTCCAAAGCAGCTCTACGAGTGAAACGCCACTCGTATTCCGCTCCTCTTCCCAGTCGCTTGTACTCGCCGCCTCAGGACCCGCTGTGATCACGCCGGATTTACAACGTGCTGGGGGGAAGGAGAGAGAGAGAGCGCGCGCACACACCAGCACCGCCAACCCGCACGCTGATAGTCCGCTAACAAAGCAGAAAGCCCGCGTGACGGCCACAGTCGTGGGAGTTAAATCAAAGAAACTGGGCCTGCTCTGAGGAACATTCCCACCATCGATAATCTCCTTTTTAACCGCCAAATTGAACAAAAAAAGAGGGAGCGGAAAAGAATGTGGATGTGCCCGGTGGCTTCTTCCTCCTCCTCCTCCTTTACTACCACTCCTTCCTCCCTCCCGCATGCCCTCCCTCATCCCACCATCGGTCCTTCCGCTGCCCCACTGAGGCCTAACAAACACACGCCGCCTCCATTGATTCTCTCAACGTCTCCCTTTTACCTGTCGGGCTCTCAACACCGCGTCCGCAAATGCATCTTTCCGAATCCCGGCACCGCCAGGAGGCTGCTGTCCTGATGAAGGTGTCCCGGGGCCTGGCGGCGGTACCGCGTTATAGTCCGACATTGTGGCTGCGCAGAGCGGCAAAGCGAGCGGGTCGAATCTCAGAGAGCGCAGGGAGCCTGGGGGGGTGGGGAGAAGGAGCGGGAAGCCGGCTAAGGCGGAACCTACTCCAAATGATGGAAATCGAGCTTAGCCAACCAGCATGCAGATACTTGAAGAACGTTGGTGATTGACAAGCTGTGATCCTATGGTGATCAAACAACGATCACTCATCCGCAGGGTGAACGGATAACTTGTGGGCGGTGAGTAGGGTCAATGGGGCTGACCAATCAGCGATAGAAATTGAGTTGAACGACTGGGCAGCGGTCAAATAAAACAAAATCAAACTCTTACTCGTCCGATTGATGGCATTCATTGTGTAGTAATATACGGGAACTCGTGACCTTGCTGCCTTGAACTGATTGGATCGGCCCACATGTACAATGCGAAAAGACGTAATACAGTAAAGGAAAGGAAGAAAACGCCACCTAATGTTGAGATATACGAGCGTGCACGTGTTTGTCCAGGGCGCTTTCGCGTTGCATTCTCGGTGTTGCCTTTATATGAATAACGTAATATGAAAAGGGTCGGTGCTGCACAACTGAAGTGGAGCTTGATGTCAAAGAAAGTGTCAGAGACACCGAATCGCGACCAACAGGTCTCACGGCTTAAGGAAAAAATGGATTGGATGTCTGCTCGAGTTATTCATCTGAAACGCATCTACTGTGACATGATAAGTACAATAAGTGAGAACCGTTGCGATCAAATAGAAATGCTGCTTCTCATATTTAAAAAAAGAAGTACACGTAGAAAACTCCAAATAAATTATTTGACATTTCCAGTAATGCAAAAAGTGAAGGAAATCCATTTCAAATTTCGTACAGCAAATATATCCTTCTAGAATTTGTAAGACAGATATGGGCTGGATTGTAATCAAGTCAAGTGGCTTTATTGTCCAAGTATTCATACATCATATTGCAGCATACAGCGTCACGAAATAACGCTCTCCAGGACCACCGCAGTGCAACATAAACACAGGACAAGTGCAAGACAGGTAAAGAGGTACACAAAACTATAAATGTTTCCTAAACTTGTTTTTATGTGACCCAGTGTTGTCCTCTTAGTGTCTTTGAGATCTGGAATCGCTGCCAAAACTCATCCCGTTGGTCCCCCTTGGAGAATCACAGACAACAGTCTTCTTTCACCTCTTGGTGATTCACCACAGCAGATCGTAGCAGAGCAACATCCATCCATTATCCAACCCGCTGAATCTGAACACAGGGTCACGGGGCAGCGCTGGAGCCAATCCCAGCCAACACAGGGCACAAGGCAGGAACCAATCCCGGGCAGGGTGCCAACCCACCGCAGGACACACACAAACACACCCACACACCAAACACACACTAGGGCCAATTGAGAATCGCCAATCCACCTAACCTGCATGTCTTTGGACTGTGGGAGGAAACCGGAGTGCCTGGAGGAAACCCACGCAGACACGGGGAGAACATGCAAACTCCATGCAGGGAGGACCAGGGAAGCGAACCCGGGTCCCCAGGTCTCCCAACTGCGAGGCAGCAGCGCTACACACTGCGCCACCGTGCCACCCCAGAGCAACATCGATGACTTAAATTGTCTACGGCAACCCATCACGAGACAATACGCAAACCGCACGAGACCTTTCTATCGAATTCTGACAATAAATAAAATTTCACCAATTGTACAATCACACATAATAATAATAATAATAATCATCCATCCATCCATTTTCCAACCCGCTGAATCCGAACACAGGGTCACGGGGGTCTTCTGGAGCCAATCCCAGCCAACACAGGGCACAAGGCAGGAACCAATCCTGGGCAGGGTGCCAACCCACCACAGTAATAATAATCATTTTTACTGAATTTTGACTATAAATACAATTTCATCAATAAACAGAAAACAAATCTTACAATCACACTTAATAAATAATAGTAATAATCCTTTTTATTGGATTCTGACAATAAATAAAATTTAATCAATAAATAGAAAAAAATAATTAAATTAATTAATAATTAAATTCTATTTAATCAATAAATAGAAAAAAACAATTGTACAATCACACATAATAATAATAATCCTTATTTTTGAATTCTGACTATAAATAAAATTCCATCAATAAATTGAAAAAAAAATCATACAATCACACAATAATAATAATTCTTTTTATTAAATTCTAACAATAAATAAAATTTCATCACAAAACAGAACCTCAGAACAGCACACACACCGGCACTGTGTGTTGGAGCTGGGGGGTCCTCTACAGCGCATCTTCAACCTGAGCCTGGAACAGGGGAGAGTCCCGAGGCTTTGGAAAACATCTTACATCACCCCAGTCCCAAAGGTATCACGTCCTGGTGAGCTGAACGACTTCCGGCCTGTCGCCCTGACGTCGCATGTGATGAAGACCATGGAGTGGCTGCTGCTTCACCACCAGAGGCCACAGGTCCACCACGCCCTCGACCTGCTGCAGTTCGCATACCAGGAGAAGGTGGGAGTGGAGGATGCCATCATCTACATGATACACCGATCCCTCTCCCACTTGGACAGAGGTAGTGGTGCAGTAAGAATTATGTTTCTAGACTTCTCTAGCGCCTTCAACACCATCCAACCTCTGCTCCTTAGGGACAAGCTGACAGAGATGGGAGTAGATTCATACCTGGTGGCATGGATCATGGACTATCTTACAGACAGACCTCAGTATGTACGTCTTGGGAACTGCACGTCTGACATTGTGGTCAGCAACACAGGAGCGCCACAGGGGTCTGTACTTTTACAGTCCTGTTCAGCCAACATACATCGGACTTCCAATACAACTCGGAGTCCTGCCACGTGCAAAAGTTCGCTGATGACACTGCTATCGTGGGCTGCATCAGGAGTGGGCATCAGGAGGAGTATAGGGACCTAATCAAGGACTTTGTTAAATGGTGCGACTCACACCACCTACACCTGAACACCAGCAAAACCAAGGAGCTGGTGATGGATTTTAGGAGACCCAGGCCCCTCATGGACCCCGTGATCATCAGAGGTGACTGTGTGCAGAGGGTGCAGACCTATAAATACCTGGGAGTGCAGCTGGATGATAAATTAGACTGGACTGCCAATACTGATGTTCTGTGCAAGAGAGGACAGAGCCGACTATACTTCCTTAGAAGGCTGGCGTCCTTCAACATCTGCAATAAGATGCTGCAGATGTTCTATCAGACGGTTGTGGTGAGCGCCTCTTCTACGCGGTGGTGTGCTGGGGAGGGACGCCTCACGCCTAAACAAACTGGTGAGGAAGGCAGGCTCTATTGTAGGCACGGAGCTGGACAGTTTGACATCTGTGGCAGAGCGACGGGCGCTGAGCAGACTCCTGTCAATCATGGAGAATCCACTGCATCCACTGAACAGGATCATCTCCAGACAGAGGAGCAGCTTCAGCGACAGACTGCTGTCACCATCCTGCTCCACTGACAGACTGAGGAGATCGTTCCTCCACCACACTAACTATCATTGTTATGGCGGACTGGTGGCTCTGAGGCTAGGGATCTGCACTGGCAATCGGAAGGTTGCCGGTTCGAATCCCGTAAAATGCCAATAGGGATTCTGCTCTGTTGGGCCCTTCAGCAAGGTCCTTAACCTGTAATTGCTGAGCGCTTTGAGTAGTGAGAAAAGCGCTATATAAATGCAAAGAATTATTATTTATTATTAATCTTTAATTTAATATTGTTTTTTTTGTATCAGTATGCTGCTGCTGGAGTATGTGAATTTCCCCTTGGGATTAATAAAGTATCTATCTATGTATCTATCTAACTATCTATCTATTATATAGTGCCTTTCATATTTATCTGTTTATCTATCTATTATATAGTGCTTTTCACATCTATCTATCTACCTACATCACGATAAGCCCCTCTTATATCATCAGTGACCAGACCCTCAAGTCTTTTGTCTGCAGTTCAGTCCTCCGTTTACCACACAATCGGATTCTTCCGGTGCACTCCTTGTGTTCTGTACTGCGAGTCTCTTGTCTGCCATTTGTGCAGTGGTTTTCCAGACCAGCAGGGGGCACACTGGTTCATTCAGTCAGAGGCGGTCACAGTGCAGCGATCAAAGAGAGGCGTTTGGTGTCCTCTACCAAGTCAGTCGTTGGCTGGTTGTCGTCCTGACCGTTTTGCTAAAGCAGTTCACTGATTGGCTCTTTCCTGAAGACAGCAGCCATTTCAGTGGACTTAAGTTGAAAGCTCTGGACTGTCACGGAGTGCAATGTAAAACACACCACACACTGCGCATGCCTCACAAACATTCGTTCTTTAATGTCACTGTAGCAGTACGTTCGTTCAGAGACCAAGACAAAACAAGTAGTTGGTTTGTTCATTGCACATCACTACTCCATAGGTTTGTTTCGAGTGCGGAAGACGCTCCTGTGCTTCTGCTTCTAATTCTGACATCCCTGTAAAGAAGTAATTTGAATTAGCGCTGCTGCCTCGCAGTTAGGAGACCTGAGGTTCGCTTCCCGGGTCCTCCCTGTGTGGAGTTTGCATGTTCTCCCCGTGTCTGAGTGGGTTTCCTCCCACAGTCCAAAGACATGCAGGTTAGGTGCATTGGCGATTCTAAATTGTCCCTGGTGTGTGCCCTGCGGTGGGCTGGCACCCTGCTTGGGATTTGTTCCTGCATTGCGCCCTGTGCTGGCTGGGATTGGCTCCAGCAGACCCCTGTGACCCTGTGTTAGGATGTAGCGGGTTGGATGTGACTGTCAGATATTCTGATTGGCTGTTTGTGTCACCTTTGAAGAATCCTCCGGGAGGCTTTGGTAGAAAAGAAACCTCCATTTTGCACCAGTGACTGTATTTGTGTTGGTTGTGTTCCGGGTTTGGGGCTCAGTGGCGCCCCCTATCTGTCACAAATTCCAAAGGGGGGAAAAAGAAGCTTTAAAAATTCCCCCCGAGATCCTTAGTGGCAACCAAAAACGCAGTTTTTAGGAGCAGAATTTGTATTTTAATGAACTCTGACATGGCGGTCACTCCTCACTTTATTTCCGATTCCACTCGTAAGGATGACATCAGCACGTCTCCATCACCAACCCAACCTCTTGAAAAAATCCCGTCTCCTTCTTCTACAACGCAAGCCAATGGCGAGCAAACCAATTTGGTTAACGTCACACAGGGAGTCCTGACTTACGGGATATTCCCCCCACAAATGTGTTCCCTTCATATGTTATTAGTTTGTAGGGATGGCTGGAAAAAAAAATCTCAGGTTTTCGTAGAGAAAGAACAGGAAGTTTCTTAAATAACGGGAGCCAACACTGGACGTCAGCAAATATCAAAAACGTCCTTGAAAAAACCCCTCTGGTTACTCGTGACACACAATCCACACGACATGCTCTCCTGCAGGATGCTCACAGCATGTAAAACTGTTAAAGTGTAATTAAATAAATAACGCGTTGAGTTGAAGACAGGACCTTTGACCAATCAGTGAGGAGGAGAGGCGGGTCTTCAATTTAACAGCACAATCCCACGTGAAGAGGCTTCCTGTTTGTGGGCCACCTTCATATTCCGGAGTTATTTATGTAACTATATTTTATCAAAAGCTGCGCGTGTTTTGTGGCAGGTGAGCACCTGAGTGGACCACGTGACCTGCGGTTTATGCGACACGAGTAACAGGAGATATTTTCATATCGTTTGTCTTCTTCCCACGGTGAATCCTGGTGCCATCTCTTCCCCGGGTAAACAACACATACGTACCCAGCTGTCCACAGGATAAAACAGAAAACGGGAATCATGGAATTCTGACGGTGGATGTGGGTTGGCAAGGGCACTGCAGCTGCCCAGTCCCACACGCCGCAGGGTTCAGTGCACTCTGTGCTGTGGCACTCGACTGACCATCAGACTAACCAGCACTGCCCACTTGTGCCACTGTTGACCTCTCCCATCGATGACTCTTGGCTGTCCAACATTTTGTTGGGGTTTTTCCCTTCTTGGACCCCGGTCTGTAATCGCCAGGGGAGCAGGACACAAGCCTTACTGTTCTGGAAATGCTCGGACCCAGTCGTCAGTGCCACTCCACTCTTTACATCTGCCCGAGTCTTCAGCATGTCCACTATGAGCACCCACTGTCAGCTTACCACCTCATGTGTCCTGACCGTGACGCGCGCAATGTGACCGGATAGTCACCATCCTTCACTTCATATGTGAGTGCTCTGAATGTTTTGGCTCATCGGCACATAAGTGTGGGTAGGAGAGCAGCAGGCATCAGAGAACTAGAAATGCAAGGGTATGCTGGCATACCTGTAAGTGCTAATAGGAGATCACTAGATGTCAGACAATAAATATACAAGTAGGGTGGCCAGACTGGCATACCTGTATGTCCTGGTACGAGATCACTAAGCATACGTCAGAGTACGGTACCCAGATCATCACACCTGTAAGGGCTAGTAGGAGACCAGCAGGCATCAGAGAAGTAGAAATACCAGAGTATGGTGCCCAGATTGGCATTGCTGCAAGGAGTAGTAGATGATCACTAGATGTCAAAGAATTTAAGTGCCAAAGCATTGTGCCTAGATTGGCATACCTGCAAGTGCTGGTAGGAGATCACCTAAGATGACAGAACTATAAATGCCAAAGTAAGGTACCCAGGTTGGCATACCTGTAAGTGCTGGTAGGAGATCACTAGACGTCAGAGAATAATATTTATACAAGTATGGTGCCCAGAGTGGCATACCTGTAAGTCCTGGTAGGAGATCCCTAATCATCACAGAACTATAAATGCCAGACCATGGTATCCAGGTTGGTATACCAGTAAATGCTAGTAGGAGAGCAGTAAGCATTAGAGAACTAGAAAGGCCAGAGTATGGTGCTGAGACTGGCATACCTGCAAGGGGTAGTAGGAGATCACTAGATGTCAAAGAATTATTAAGTGCCAAAGAATGGTGCCCAGACTGGCATACCTGTAAGTGCTGGTAGGAGATCACCTGAAATGAGAAAACTATAAATGACAGAGTATGGTACCCAGGTTGACATACCTGTTAAGTGCTAGTAGGAGAGTATGCCAGAGTATGGTGCCCAGCTTGGCATACCTGCAAGGGCTAATAGGAGAGTATGCCAGAGTATAGTGTCCAGATTGGCACACATGTAAGTGCTAGTAGGAGAGTATGCCAGAGTATGGTGTCCAGATTGGCACACATGTCAGTGCTAGTAGGAGAGTATGCCAGAGTATGGTGTCCAGATTGGCACACGTCAGTGCTAGTAGGAGAGTATGCCAGAGTATGGTGCCCAGATTGGCACACATGTCAGTGCTAGTAGGAGAGTATGCCAGAGTAGGGTGCCCAGATTGGCACACATGTAAGTGCTAGTAGGAGAGTATGCCAGAGTAGGGTGCCCAGATTGGCACACATGTTAATGCTAGTAGGAGAGTATGCCAGAGTAGGGTGCCCAGATTGGCACACATGTAAATGCTAGTAGGAGAGTATGCCAGAGTATGGTGTCCAGATTGGCACACATGTAAGTGCTAGTAGGAGAGTATGCCAGAGTAGGGTGCCCAGATTGGCACACATGTAAATGCTAGTAGGAGAGTATGCCAGAGTATGGTGTCCAGATTGGCACACATGTAAGTGCTAGTAGGAGACTATGCCAGAGTATGGTGCCCAGATTGGCACACATGTAAATGCTAGTAGGATAGTATGCCAGAGTATGGTGTCCAGATTGGCACACATGTAAGTGCTACTAGGAGAGTATGCCAGAGTATGGTGTCCAGATTGGCACACATGTAAGTGCTAGTAGGAGAGTATGCCAGAGTATGGTGCCCAGATTGGCATACCTGCAAGGGCTAATAGGAGATCACAAGATGTCAAGGAGCTATAAATGCCAGAGTATGGTGTCCAGAGTGGCATAATTGTAAGTGCTAATAGGAGATCACCTGATATAGTGCCCTGACTGGCACACCTGTAAGGACTTGCAGGAGAGTGTGGTGCCCAGATTGGCACACATGTAAGCACTGGTAGGAGCTCACTAGATGTCTATCTAGAACTATAAATGCCAGTTGAGCTAATCCACCCCCCACACCCCCTGGTGCTATGCATAGAAATGCCACGAAGAGGGCCTTTACAGTCATAGAAAGCGGAGGGCCTGTGGGCACAGTTGCCACCCTGTGCATCATTCAGAGCGGTCAGAATGTTTTGGCTTTCGTAGGCCACGTATTTTTCTTTAATTATTTTGTGTATTTGCTTTTGTATTTTATTTCTCTTCTAAGGAGACACGCAGGTTCAAATTCCACTGCACACGTGTCAAACTTGACGTGACTCTGGCGTCTCCTTGGCATTGACCTCCGTGGGGTGTCAGGTATTTGAAATGACGCTTTCTTGGTGGTAGATTTTTTTTTTCTTCCCCAATTCTATTCACGTGTGCCTTTGGGGAAAAAAACATAAAACAAAACAAAAACGACTTTCATCGTCTCCAGAGATTGTACTGAAGACACGCAAGGAGACAAGAAACTTCAAAGAGTCCAATAAAACACAAGAAACCAGGAAGCTGTGATCAGTTTTTTTGGGACTTTATCATTAAAAACACACAAGTCATCCTTCAAAAAAGAAAAGCAAGAAAGAAAGAAAGAAAGAAAGCAAAACCGAATAAATACGCCCTGAGCAGGAAGCTTCCCAAATGATTTTGTACAACTCGCTCTCTGAAAACAAGCGCAATCGTTCATCGCAGAGCGGAGACGCAGCCAGGAGCTTCTCATCAATTCATGCAGTTTAAAAGTCAGCAACGATATAGAAATCAGTAGCATTCACAGGAGGGGGGGGGGCAATCAGAATTGGGAGGAAATGCGGACCACCGCTTTCAAAAAAAAAAAAATTACAAAAAGGCGTCCACCTCGTATCTGAGCAGCTCTAGAAAACTGATTGGGTTTGCTTGTGAGAAGAACTCTTCCTCATCTTCCTCCTCGTCTATTTTCACAGCCTGGGAGCTTAGTTGGGGGGTCTGACCTGGAAACACCCCTGACGGCAGCAGGCAAAGGATGCGATGAGGTGGGCTCTAAATCGGGGTGTGACATCAGCAATGTGTGAATGTGCCATGTGCAGAGCGGGTCGAGCGGCACCAGAAAGTGTGAGGTGGGCTCCGTTTAAGCCGATGTCACATTTTGAGACTTCTAGTTGCCCACCACAGTTGCTGATCTCATCATCAGGTCACATCAATTTAAATGACTGGATTTCGATGCCCACGTCAAATTTAGCGACTGCGTGCCAACCTGCCAGCACAGCTGTAACCACCCCCTTTTTCTGTGCTGCCTGATGGAGCCCACCCTATACGAAGGGTTCACAGCTACAGAGACTTCACCCACAATTCTCTCGTGGTACACGACAAGCTCCTCGTCTGATTGTGAGGTCCAAAGCCCCCCACCGTGTTCCTTATTCCTCGTTGTGTTAAATGCGTTGGAACTTCTGGGAGGGGCGGCCATTGACTGTCAGCACTCGTGTGCTCAGTGGCGCCCCCTGTGGCTAAAGACAGAATCAAGCCTGCTGGACCTTATAGGAGTGAGTCGCTGGATATGTCGCATTACGTGAGCGGCTTCACGGACCACCGACTACCTCTGACGCACCATGGTTAAGTAGCTGGTACTTAGATCTTAGAGGGTCTGACCTGGAAACACCCCTGATAGCATTGGGCAAGGGATGCGATGAGGTGGGCTACACTTGAGCCGACATCACCCCCAAATCGGGTCGTGACATCAGCAATGTGTGAAAGTCCCGTTAATGATTCACGCAATGAGCAGAGCGGGTCGAGCGGCACCAGAAAGTGTGAGGTGGGCTGCGTTTAAGCCGATGTCACATTTTGAGACCTCAGGTTTCCCACCACAGTTGCGATTACAATGCCCACGTCACATTTAGCGACTGCATGCCAACCTGCCAGCACAGTTGTGACCACCCCCTTTTTCTGTGCTGCCTGATGGAGCCCACCCTATACGAAGGGTTCACAGCTACAGAGAGTTCACCCACAATTCTCTCGTGGTACATGCCGAGCTCCTTGTCTGATTGTGAGGTCCAAAGCCCCCCACCGTGTTCCTTATTCCTCGTCGTTGTGTTAAATGCGTTGGAACTTCTGGGAGGGGCGGCCATTGACTGTCAGCACTCGTGTGCTCAGCGGCGCCCCCTGTGGCTAAAGACAGAATCAAGCCTGCTGGATCAAGGTGGAGGGAGCGGCGGATGAAGTGCTGAGTCCCTTAATTGTGTCCCTGAGGACACTGGACCTGCATCTGCCAACTATGGTGGACTGCTTGTGGTTGTTTTCTCGAGATCTCGACAAAATGAGTCCGTTATCTCAACAACGAAACAAAATAACGATATTGCATGTCCTCTCTCGGCTTCCGTAGGAAACAATTGAGGGTTCTGAATCGTAAAAGCCGATTAGAGAAATATCGAGGCAAGACGGTGTGGTCCAACACAAACTGGGGACAAATCAAGGAAATGGCTGGAAAGAAAACCAGGAGGGGAGTCTGAAACGCCTGTTGTAGCTCTGCACGCCGTCCTCAATTTCAAAGGCCAATTCAGACATACAAAAACAAAATGGATTCTTTCTGATCCTACAAGCCGTCAAAGGGGGGGAAAAGACCTCAGAATTAGCGATTAGCTGAAACAAAACCTCATGTAAGCGGACAGTGTGTGCGTGTGTCACGTGTTCAGACTCAGGGTGCCATGATGAACCTGCCAAGACCCCCACTTACCATACGATGAGACACTTGATCTCCATCCACACCGCCATTTTCACGTCGTTTGCAAAAGTTATCACCATCCAGACGAGAAAACGTACAAGACGTTGCTGATCGCCTACACTGGGCATGCACGCAATTACGGGAAAAATCCGTGAAAAATCCTTTACGCTACCAGCCACGGGATATACCACCAACCTGTACCCATCGGTCAACTATTTGCCTTTTGCACACGTGTGCACAGCACTCACACCGCACAAGACTCAATTTAGATGACGTACGGGCAAGCAACCCAACAAGAGGCAATTCCTCTGTGCCGCCATGTTGGAATACAAGAAGGTTGACCAATCAGGGAATGAGACGTAATAAGCACTTGGAATAAGCGACCAAATTTGTGGCAGACCGTAAGACTTTAGGGACTTTCAAAACTCGACTTGATGTTTTATTGGAAGAAATAAGTGGAGCGGACTGGCGATCTTTGGTGGGCTGAATGGCCTGTGCTGGTCCCGATTGTTCTAATGTTCTAAAAGCCGGGTCCAATCAGGGAAGGGCTACAGAATACGCACACACACACACACACCAATCAGAGTGCGATTCCCGTCTCCCCATCCATTTCACGAGATGCGTTTTCCAAAAAATCTGGGGGTTTAAAAAATGCCAGGGTAGTGTAGGCAAAGAGGCTAAATTGGGGGGGGAGGGCTAACGACTGAATCTTGAAATGAAAGCACCGCAGTGTGGGCACACAGCCTTAGATGCTCAGAGCTGCTGTGCCCACTCCATGAACCTCAGGTCTGGTGGGACAGCTGGTTGAGATTGCGGCACCTGGGTTTGTGTCTGGTGGAGTAGGTGATGAAAACACAAACGCCATGCATTGACCTGACCGTGTCTGAAGCACAGGGGTGTCCGGTGCAGGGTGAGATGCCAGCCCAGCCTGCCAACCATCTAAGCTCCCATCCATTCATCTTCTCTTAACTCCATTACCCGAGCCCAAGTCTATCCCAGCAAGGCTGGGCACAAGGCAGGACCAGGATTCGAATCTACAGCCGGGCCTAGTTACGGTAGACTTCCCCCCCCCCCCCCCCACCACCCACCATCACACTCACTAACTGGGCCAAGTTAGAATTACCAGTTCATCCAGATGGCACGTCTTTGGGATGTGACAAGAGCGGAAAAACAACCAAACCATAAGACAGTTAGAACGGAGCCCAGGACAAAGTGCAAGTGCCAACCACTATGCCAGCATGCTGCCCGGGTTTAAAATCTTATAATAAATAATTTGTGTGGCAAGGAGATCAGGCCCAGGAAACAATGGGGGCGATGAACGGCGTTCAAGGTGCATATACTTGTTTAAAAATAATAAAAAGAATATTTGATATGTTGGACGAAAGCACCGCCGTGCAGACACACAGCCTTAAGACGCTCAGAGGTGCTGTGCCCACTCCATGAACCACAAGTCTGGTGGGACGGCTGGTTAAGACTTCGGCACCTGGGTGTGCTGCCTGCATTGTGGATATCTGAGCCAGTCTTAATGACACCCCCCCCCCCTCCCCACCCACATGCAGCGCCCCCATTCTGGACCAGTAAAATAATTTGTCCTGACTTTGGGGTAATTTAATTGCACGTCACTTTGTCTGTCCGCGGACCCCCGCACTGACTGTACAAGTTTGTGGGTGCATTTTTTTTTTTTGGTATCTTCGACATGCCATCCCTCAGCATCCTCATCGTTTCACGTTCACCATTTTTTGGCAGGTCCTCATCGCCACATTCGCCTCTCCCAGGTTGGCCGTCACCGGTCAGCTCCTAACGCTTTAGCGGCGCTCGCTTTTAAGTAACGGTGACCTCTTCAAGCCTCATAAGCTTCCTATCCACAACTAACTAGGGGTCTTGGGCAACCGGTGAACCGGAGATACGACGGTGACACTTGAGTCCCATGCCACGTTTTCCACTAATGGTGCTTTCCTGGTGACAAGATGGGGTATCGGGGAGGCCAGAGGACGTCATCACTTCCATTTTGGTTTTTTGACATGGATTCTCTCCTGTTTCTTTTCTGGAAGTTTCTTGTTCATTCTATAGAGCAGGTGGTCCGCACGTTCAAGGATCTCCAGACACACTCAAAGAGTTTGTGCAAACGCATGCAGCTGAGCTGTACACGTACCTTGGCTGCCCACCTGACACTTCCTTCTTCTTCTTTTAGTTTTGGGACATTAATAGCGGACATCGACGACCACCACGTCGGTAGCGGGAGGCACTTGGCTCGTCTAATGAACGTTTGGAGTTGGGCAGGAAACCCAAATCAAAAAAATTTGCATCTTCAAGTCATTTGACTTCAAACCCCCTGAAGCCCGAGGTCTAATCATGCTGTGGTGGTGTATGAGTAGAAAGAGGAAGAAGGAGTGCGGTGGACCCCAAGTTTTCGGAAAGAAAAATAAATCAGGTGTTCAGTTTAGTCCCTGATAGGAAACACCCTGGGCATTAAAAGCTGGCAGTGCTTTGTAGGTGAAGTCCTTTCACATTCATGCCAGAGTAGGCATCAAGTATTCCTCACGTTTCAGTGTCCATCCATTAGTGGGTCATAAGGAGCTGGAAGTCCCTGGTGGGACAAACCCCAAGTGGGATGCCAGGGCACGCACACTGGGCCAATTTTGAAGTCACCAGTCACTCTCAGGTGGAGAAAACACAAATGCCATGCATTGACTTGACCGCGTTTGAAGCCCGGGCATCTGCCGGCAGTGAGATGCCACCCAGACATCGCACCCCTTGAAGTTTCCATCCATTCATCTTCTCTTAATTCCATTACCCGAGCCCTAGACAATCCCAGCAGAACTGGGCACAAGGCAGGAGGACCAACCCTGGGACAGGAGTCGAAATCTACAACAGGGCCTACGAACGGTAAACCACCACCACGCTTACTAACTGGGCCAGGTTAGAGTTACCAGTTCTTCCAGTTGGCGCGTCTTTGGGATGTGACAAGAACCGAAAAAAACAAAGACAGTTGGAACTGAACCCAGAACAAAGTGCAAGTGCCAACCACTATGCCAGCATGCTGCCCGGGTTTAAAATCTTCTAATAAATAATTTGTGTGGCAAGGAAATCGGGCCCAGGAAATGATGGGGGCGACGAGTGGCTTTCAAGGTGCATATGCTTGTTTAAAAATAATAAAACCGAATATTTGATATTATTGCCGAGAGCAAAACGAGGTTCTGAGATGGCTTGCCATCTGCAGATGTTTCAGTACATGTGCAGAAATGCCACGCTGTCACTAGCGGACGGCACACCTTTCATTCCACCTCTTGTGGATCCTGCTTGGCTCAACGGATGGGGAGACAATCTGAACACTGAAGCCGATTCCCTGCAGGATCTGCCCGGTCCTTGTCCAGTGCCCAACGGGGATGAAGACTGGGACCACCGTTGTTAACACTCTCACTTTGACACGACTCCCAAGGCCAGCTTCATATTTTCATACACCACATAGCTGATGCTGACGGCCGGGATCACCTTCATAAAGTTGGGCGCGATGCCTCGATACAAGCCAAACACTCCTTCCCGCGATACGATCTGCCGGAACAGGCCCACCATACTGAGTTGCGGCTCTCCCTCCAGTGAAGCTGAAACAACAGAACAGACCAGGAAGCTCTTGAGGGGCACCAAATGGTTTTACCGATCGACTAAACTCCTACCGAGAGGGTGGGCTTACCTTGTGCCTGCATTCGGGTCCGGACGAGAGCAAGCGGGTAGCTGGCCAGTTGTCCACAAGTGCTGGATGCCGTTCCACAGGCCAGAAGAACCAAAACCCCGGGGTCCGGAGACGTCTGGCTGTAATTCTGGAGCCACGTGTTCTTCAGAGTCTAATTGAATGAAAAGGAGCAAGAGACTGAGACTGGCATCACGTAAAAGAGAAGATGGCATCAAACAATAGTGTTAACGGTCGCTACACACTGCATTCACTTGGTCCGTTCCTGCCGCCTCGTCCACTTTAAAATACACGTCTGAGGAATTAACTGTGTTCAGGACGTCACCTGAAGGGGAGCTGGTGGGTGGTGTAAGGGGATGGACCGTCTACCGAAAAAAAGAGAAGGAGCTGGGAGAAGAGAGAATTAAAGGGAGCGAGCCGAGAGGCACGAAAAACTCAGTGTGTGGAATCGGTTTGGGACGCACGCGAATAGGAGTGCCCGCTGACCAGTGGAGGTCAATTAAACTTTAATTCAGAGACTTGTAGATCATCTAATTCGTGTTGCCATCAGGGAAAGTAGTGTTTCTTCCCAATGAAGAGGCGTATCGGCGAAAATTAAAAGATTTGTTGTTTGGTGAACGTGAAATCCATATACGCGTAGCGGCAGAGACGTGAAGAGGTTGGCACCCCCCACAGTCCACTCACTTCTCATTCGTGTGAATGCTATTGACAGACACAGCTCCTGCACTCTCGGCTATAAGCGGTATTGGAAATAAAATACAAAGAGTAGAAGACAAAGTAGAACATCGTAAAGAGGATCAAAAACTTGGCGCCATACACATGCAGAGCAGGTTAGAGATTATGGAAGTAGGAAAATTCGAAAGACTCAAAAAAATGATAGTGAAGATTGCATTAGCGCTAACAAATGGAAATTATTACTCGGCGAAAAAACGGAACAGCGAAAAGAGATCAAATATATTGTTTGGATTTCAATTTTAAGTTGGACACTTGTAGATCGTCTAATTCGTGTTGCCATCAGGGAAAGTAGTGTTTCTACCCAACAAGGGGGCGTATCGACGAGAATTAAAAGAGACGTAAAGAGGCTGGCACCCCCACAGTCCACTCACTTCTCATTCGTGTGAATGCTATTGACAGACACAGTTCCTGCGCTTTCAGCTCCAAGCGGGGTTGGAAATAAAAGATAAAGAGTAGAAGACAAAGTAGAACGTCGTAAAGAGGATCAAAAACGTTGTCGCGATACACAAGCAGAGCAGGTTAGAGATTATGGAAGTACAAAAATTTGAAAGACTCAAAAAAATGATAGTGATGATCACATTAGCGCTAACATACGGAAATTATTCCATCCATCCATCCATTTTCCAACCCGCTGAATCCGAACACAGGGTCACGGGGGGTCTGCTGGAGCCAATCCCAGCCAACACAGGGCACAAGGCAGGAACCAATCCCAGGCAGGGTGCCAACCCACCGCAGGACACACACAAACACACCAAGCACACACACTTGGGCCAATTTAGAATCGCCAATGCACCTAACCTGCATGTCTTTGGACTGTGGGAGGAAACCGGAGCAGACACAGGGAGAACATGCAAACTCCACGCAGGGAGAACCAGGGAAGCGAACCTCAGGTCTCCTAACTGCGAGGCAGCAGCGCTACCACTGCGCCACCATGCCGCCCATACGGAAATTATTACTCAGCGAAAATAACAGAACAGCAAAAAGAGATTGAATACATTGTTCGGATTTAAACTTTTAAGTCAGAGACTTGTAGATCGTGTAATTCGTGTTGCCAGCGAGAATTAAAAGATTCCAAAAACGTTGTTGCGGTATGAAGTCCCGTGAGATGGAGACATTTAACATGAGATTCTTACAAGTCACGTCATACTTTCAACTATTTTCAAACAAGACTTCGGTCATCTAACCTCTCAGTCGTGTGAATGCTTTTGTCAGACACTCTTCCTGTGCTCTCAGCTCTTATAAATTTTATCAGGACAATAATTTTATACGTTCTAGAAGACACGTCAACGAGTAAGCGAAGAAGAGAGGGCAGGGACAAACATTCGAGAAAGTCCTTTTATTTATTAGAGAGAAAGTAACGATATTCACTCACAGGCAGTTCCATCGTGACAACGCAACGTAGAAGTCCAAACACGGAATCAAAATTCAATGCGATCTTGAAGAAAAGCTTAATTCCAAGTATTGTTTTTACTAAAGTTTGAAAGTAAAAGTGAAAATAACGCAGATGTAACAATTCTCATGAAAACAACAATCTCTTTAAATTGTGAATCCGGTAAAACAAACCCGGGGGCGGGCGAGCGCAGTGAGCAGGCAGCAGAGCCCCCTAGTTTAATAAAAAAATGATGTTAACATACACCGGATTTTCTCGTTACAGTATTCAGCTACATTTTTGAAAGATAATTTTTTGCAAGATATTTATGGACCTAACTGTATATATATTGTGATGGATGGCCAGGGCCCATGCCTGGCTGGGACGCCCCTTCACCACATCTACTAGGGGGACAAGGGTGGGAAGCCCAGTATCTCCCCCTGGATGCTAGATGGCAGCCTCCCTGGGTTGCAGCAGTGCCTCAGACTCCCCCAGGGCTTCATGGGGGTTGGAGTTCTGTGCAGCTCTGTGAGGTTCCACAGGCGCCGCCAGTGGGTGCTGCAACAGGAGCAGCTGGCCCCTTTTCGGCACTGGTTTTGCCTTATCTGGAAGTGCAGCTGGATGTCAATAATCAACCACCTGCAGCACTTCTGGGTACCCAATAAAAGGAAGCCAGCGACCACCACTCGGCGGCCAGAGTCAGGAGGAGGAGGAGGACTAGGCTTGTGGAGGAGGAGGAGTGGTGGTGGAAGTGATAGAAAAGTGCTTTTGTGTGTTACTTGTGCTTGGGACTGTGTTCTGTCTGTGGGTACATGGAAGGCGTAGCCTGCAGACGAAGAAAATAAAAAAGTATTTGTTTTATTTTACACGTGTCTCCCATGTCCAATCTGTGTTGGGTCAGGTGCTATATAGCGTCATTCTTACTACATATACTGTAGAATATAACTTGATAAATCCACTCGAATGAACCACGCAGACCTCAAAAGCAGGGCCTGGGACGGTTGCCCCACTTGCCACCCCCCTAATGCTGCTCTTAGTGCTCGGTCGCTGTGAAAAAACAATCTCGCCAACAGAACGGCAATACTTCCTCACCGTGATCATCGCGGCTACTCCTTCGCAAAAGTACACGAGTAAAGTCGGCCCGCATATTCACTGACTCCACTCACCCACACAGGCAGTCCGCTGCACCTCTCGCTCGTGTGCTCCGATATCTCACTCTGTTCTCTCTCCGTCATTGTTGTGTGTGCATTAACTGGAATCGCATGACCGTTGATTACGACAAAATGTGTTACATCATTGCATTGGTTTTGATGGATTATTGTATTGTCATCGATGCTGAACACGTATGTAAAATTGGAAGACACTCTCTTTGCCAAAAGTGGGTTTAAAAATTCAGTTGCCAGATTTGCCCCAGACGAACAAACAGACAGAGGAGTCAAGATAAATAAAATCATTTCATAAAAAAATGAGTGAATCGCACATTCGAGGGCATCGGAGGATATGCACTTAAAACTGAAGCCAGCAAGCACTCGGACTCTGAACAAACTACCGAGACACGGAGGTGACGCAGAAACCCGGACCACCTGTAGGAGGATCAGCTTAACTGAGCTATGAGCTAAACAAGCGGGCGACAAATGAACTTGAATGGCCTCCTCTCGTCTGTCAGATTTCTTATGCGTGAAGAAGACTGAAATGGACTGAAACCGTGGGCCGAACTCAATTCTGGGATGCTGTGGGGTCTGTGAGGCAGCAGAGCTAAACCACTGTGCGGTCCTTTAAAAATAGATAGATAGATAGATAGATAGATAGATAGATAGATAGATAGATAGATAGATAGATAGATAGATAGATAGATAGATAGATAGATAGATAGGAAAGGCACTATATGATAGATAGATAGATAGATAGATAGATAGATAGATAGATAGATAGATAGATAGATAGATAGATAGATAGATAGATAGATAGAAAAGGCACTATATGATTGATAGATAGATAGATAGATAGATAGATAGATAGATAGATAGATAGATAGATAGATAGATAGATAGATAGATAGATAGATAGGAAAGGCACTATATGATTGATAGATAGATAGATAGATAGATAGATAGATAGATAGATAGATAGATAGATAGATAGAAAAGGCACTATATGATTGATAGATAGATAGATAGATAGATAGATAGATAGATAGATAGATAGATAGATAGATAGATAGATAGATAGGAAAGGCACTATATGATTGATAGATAGATAGATAGATAGATAGATAGATAGATAGATAGATAGATAGATAGATAGATAGATAGATAGATAGATAGATAGATAGATAGATAGAAAAGGCACTATATGATTGATAGACAGATAGATAGATAGATAGATAGATAGATAGATAGATAGATAGATAGATAGATAGATAGATAGATAGATAGATAGATAGATAGGAAAGGCACTATATGATAGATAGATAGATAGATAGATAGATAGATAGATAGATAGATAGATAGATAGATAGGAAAGGCACTATATGATAGATAGATAGATAGATAGATAGATAGATAGATAGATAGATAGATAGATAGAAAAGGCACTATATGATTGATAGACAGACAGATAGATAGATAGATAGATAGATAGATAGATAGATAGATAGATAGATAGATAGATAGATAGATAGGAAAGGCACTATATGATTGATAGATAGATAGATAGATAGATAGATAGATAGATAGATAGATAGATAGATAGATAGATAGATAGATAGATAGATAGATAGATAGATAGGAAAGGCACTATATGATTGATAGATAGATAGATAGATAGATAGATAGATAGATAGATAGATAGATAGATAGATAGATAGATAGATAGAAAAGGCACTATATGATTGATAGATAGATAGATAGATAGATAGATAGATAGATAGATAGATAGATAGATAGATAGATAGATAGATAGATAGATAGATAGATAGATAGATAGATCAACGGTGGGTACTTTTCTATTATTGTGACGCACGGTTCAAAATCAGACAATCTACCCCTACCCACATCCTATAAACTTAATGTCACAAACCGGGTAGCAACAGTAACCTACAGTGAGTATAGAAAAGAATCCCCCCCTTTGAAATATTCCCATTTCTTTTATTTCACAGCCTTAACTGTAAACACACAAACTAATATTTCTTCCCAGCTTTACTTACTCAATGAAATCTTTAACATCCAAGTGAAAGATATCACAGCTACAGTTCAGAGGAATTTAAAAAAATCAAAAACAAGAAATCCTGAGATGAATAAAGGACCCCCCCCCCCCCAAACTCACTCAGGTGTCAGTGCCCACCATTTCCATTGCGGTTACTGTCTTCCTTCCACTTGTGATCAGTTGTAATGAGTGTGATCAGTGAAGCTGTTCCTGGTCCATTCATTCCCTTCCTTGGTAGTGTAACTGACAGCAAACACCTGACTGTGGGTGGCAGGTCACTTTCAAAAGATCTCAGGGACAGAGATGTGGACAGACATAAGGCAGGAGATGGAGACCAAAACATCTCCAAGGCTTAATCAATCCCAAGGAGCCCAGTAAAGTCCATCATAAAGAAGTGTTTGGTACGACTAGGACCCTCCAAACTGGATGGAAGAGCAAGGAGGAAACTGGTAAGAGAGCCTACCGAGAGGCCAATGGCCACTTTGAAGGAGTTACAGGACTTGATGTCAAAGAGTGGTCATTAATGGTGTGCATGTGACCACAATTTCACAACCGCTCCACAATTGTGGCTTGTTCAGGAGGGTCACAAGGAAAAAGCCACTTGTCAAGAAAGGCCACATTAAGACTCGTCTGAGCTTTGCCAGAATGCACCTTGAAGATTCTGATGCCAAGTGGAAAAAAGGTCTTCTGGTCAGATGAGACCAAAATCAAACTCTTCAGCCTCAATGCCAAACGGTCCACCAATGCAGCTCACCATCCACAACACACCATACAATGGCGGCGCGCTTAGACGCTGCGGCTGTGTGCTCTCCGACTCAGATTGTGTTTTTTCCACCCTGCCTGGATAAATACACGTATAGCCGGCAGGATATTTTATCTATCGGTTTACGGAGCGAGAGTTGCTCGACCTCCGAGTTTCTCCGCGTCCACAACATTCCGGACGACATCGCACGAACACCGGGCTCTCCGTGGATTACAATCCCAGCTTCAAGGAGCCGGCGGCGGCGCAAAGAACGTAAACAAAAGAGGGGGTGCCGAGGCAGCGTGCTAGTGAGGCTAAGGAAGCAGCCACACAAACCACCGCTTCCAAGCATTTTCTCCTCAAATGTGAGGTCGCTGGCAAACAAACTGGACGAGTGGCAGCTGCGGATTGCAACGGAAAAGATCATCAGGGACTGCTGCATCCTGCTGATCACGGAGACGTGGCTTAATCCACTCATACCGGATACGGCGATCGAGATAGCAGGCCACACAGCACACCGGCAAGACAGGACAGAGCAATCCGGTAAGAAGAGAGGAGGGGGGCTGTGCATTTATGTGAACAATAGCTGGTGCACAAATTCCACCATAGTCACCAGACACTGCTCTCCAGACGTGGAGTTTATGACAATTAAATGCAGACCCATATACCTCCCCCGTGAATTCAATGCTATACTGCTAACTGCTGTGTACATAGCACCTGATGCTAATGCTAACTTGACTCTGGGGCTTTTGCATGACACCATCAGCAGTAAACAGAGCAAGTATCCTGAGGCTGTTCACATCATTTCTGGGGACTTTAATCATGTAGATCTGAAAGCAGTTCTCCCTCAATTCCATCAACACAAAGTGTGCAACCAGGGGAGTAAAAACACTGGACAAGTTGTACACAAACATCAGACAGGCCTATAGGGCTAAACCCCTAGCACACCTTGGCCAGTCTGATCATACATCTCTGCTTCTAATCCCTGCATATACTCCCCTCAGGAAACAAGCTCCCATTATGACCAGGACTGTTACCATATGGCCCGAGGAGGCCTCCCAACAGTTGCAGGACTGCTTCCAGAGAACCGATTGGGAGGTTTTCTATCACCAAGACTTGGAGTACCACACTACTGCAGTCCTGGATTACATCAGGTTCTGCACGGACAACGTCACCAGGGACAGACGCATAAGGATTTATCCTAACAGGAAGCCCTGGATGACGAGGGATGTCCAGAGTCTGCTGAAAGCTAGGAATACTGCTTTCAGGTCTGGGGATGGGGCTCTTTACAGTGTAGCCAGAGCGAACCTGAAGAGAGGCATCCGAGAGGCCAAGGCAGCGTACAGAAGGAGGATAGAAGATCATCTGAGGAGTAACAACACCAGGCAGGTGTGGCAGGGTGTCCAGCACATCACCGGCTACAAATCCAGCAACTCCTTGGCTGCCGAGGGAGACGCTTCTCTGGCAGAGGAGCTGAACATCTTCTTTGCCCGCTTTGAGGCGACACCAACAGCAGCTCCATCACAACAGCCTGTTCACAACAGCAATTTACTCACAGTGGAAGAGTGTGAGGTGAGGCGGGTGATGAGGAAAGTGAACCCGAGGAAGGCTGCAGGACCCGACGGTGTGGCTGGACGGGTGCTGAAAGACTGTGCAGATCAACTGGCTGGAATCTTCACCAGGATTTTCAACCAGTCCCTGTCCCAGGCCACTGTCCCATCCTGCCTCAAGTCCTCAATCTTTGTTCCGCTGCCGAAAAAATCCAACATGAACAGTCTGAATGATTTCCGCCCAGTGGCACTCACATCTGTCATCATGAAGTGCTTTGAGAAACTGGTGCGGAGTCATATCATCGCCTGCCTGCCAGCAGACCTGGACCCATTTCAGTTTGCTTACCAAGCAAAGAGATCCACGGAGGATGCTGTGGCCACAGCCCTTCATGCTGCCCTGACCCACCTGGAGCAGCAGGGGAGTTACGCCAGACTGCTCTTTGTAGACTTCAGCTCGGCGTTTAACACCATCCTCCCACAACGACTGGTGTCCAAACTGGTAGATCTGGGACTTCCATCACTCACCTGCAGTTGGACACTGGACTTCCTATCGGGTCGCTCCCAGAGGGTCAGGCTGGGTCTCCACACATCCACTGCTCTCAGCCTCAATACTGGGACGCCGCAGGGTTGTGTGCTCAGCCCGCTCCTCTACACCCTCTACACATATGACTGTGTCCCCACTCACCATAGCAACAAGATTATAAAGTTTGCGGATGACACTACGGTGGTCGGACTCATCTCGGGCAAGGAGGGTGAGCTAGCATACAGGGACGAGGTGGAGTGGCTGTCAGAGTGGTGCACAGTCAATAACCTGCTCCTCAACACCAAAAAAACAAAGGAGCTTGTTATTGACTTTAGAAAAAACAAAACTGACATCCAGCCACTCATCATTGGCGGGGCCTGTGTGGAGAGGGTCCCGGTGTTCAGGTTTCTGGGTATGGAGCTGGAGGATGACCTGACCTGGAGTGCCAACACCAAGGAGCTGCTAAAGAAGGCGCAGCAGAGACTGTATTTTCTGAGAATTCTCAGAAAGAACCACCTCCCAAAAAATCTGCTCCTTGCTTTTTATCATTGTTCCATCGAGAGTGTCCTCACGTACGGACTGTGTGTGTGGTACGGCAGCTGCACTTCCTCAGAAAAGAAAGTGCTCCACAGGGTCGTCAGGACAGCAGAGAGAACAATTGGTTGTACCCTCCCCACTCTGGAACAAATCTACACCTCCCGAAGCCGCAAAAAAGCAATAGACATTTCACAGGACTAATCACATCCCGGTCATTGCCTCTTCCAGCTTTTGCCATTGGGCAAGAGATACAGAGCTATGAAAACCAGGACAAACCTTCTTAAAAACAGCTTTTATCCGAAAGCAATCATGGCCCTGAACTCAAAATAAAACTGCTCCATATTATTCTTCCAATGTGCAATATATACCTTAGGTCAACAAGTGCAATTTGTATATTTATTACTATTCGGTTTGTTATTATATTCTGTCTTTTTGTCTTTTTAACTCTTATTCCTCACACTGAGTTGATTGCACCTTCAATTTCGTTGTTCCTTTGTAAAAGTGACAATGACAATAAAGATCTATCTATCTATCTATCTATCTACACCATACCGACAGTAAAGCATGGAGGGGGCAGTATCCTGTTGTGGGGGGCCTGGGGCTCTCATTAGGGTAGAAGGAAAAATGGATGGGGCAAAATACCATCAGATTCTTGAGGAAAACCTGCTACCCTCTACCAGAAAGTTGGGCAGAATGTTCACCTTTCAACACGACAACGACTCGAAGCACACAGCAAATTTGACCCCACGGTGGCTGAAGGAGAAAAAAGTGAATGTCCTGGTGTGGCCAGTCAGAGCCCAGACCTCAATCACAGTGAAAATCTGTGGAAAGATCTGAAGATAGCAGACCAGCAACGCTCACCGTCCAATTTGAGCAAACTGTAAAGAAGAGTGGGGGGCGAATATTACACAATCTGGGTGTGCAAAGCTGAGAGAGAAGAATCCCAACTGACTCAAGGCTGTCGTTAAAGCAAAAGGGGGGGTCAACAAAATGACACTGACATGGGGGGGGTGATCCTTTATTAATCTCAGTAGGTCTTGTTTGTGTTTTTTTTTATCATTCTTCTGAATTGTAGCTGTGATATCTTAAACTTGGATGTTAGAGGTGGCATTGAATAAGTAAAGCTGGGAAGAAATATTAGTGTGTGTGTTTTCATTTAAGGCTGTAAAGCAAGAAAAATGGGAATATTTCGAAAGGGGGGGCTTCTTTTTTATACTGTATGTCTCTAATCGTAATAAATTAACCCTCCAGAACCCCACCCTAATATTAAAATTACTCTCCTGAATTCTAAGGCTGCACTCACACGGTGCCTTACTGTGTGTCACAATAACAGAAAAGTACCAAAAAGAATAAGAATGACACCTCAGTAATCCTGTAAGGTTAAGCGTTTAAACCCACAATCCCAGTTTGTAAAGTGAAGACAGGCAGAATAACTTCAGAAGGATCAGGTCCGCCACACGGGCACACAGTGGGCACCGAATAACAAATCTCACTCGCTGCCACTCAGTCAAGGTGGCTATTTAAAAAAAAGTTTAAAGCCACGGCTGTCAGCAGTTGTTGTGAGTGTCGGATGTGGCACATGGAGGCTGGCAGGACAGCACGTACCTAACTTGACCTCCAATGGAATCCCCCCAATACCCTCCCAACACACACACACACACACACACAGATACTCTTGGCTGGATTACTCATGTGATGTTTACAGTCTCGGCTTACCTCATAGACGGCCAGATCTATGCCAGCATATGGAATGATGCCCAGCATGTTGGGAACATAGCCCTTATAAAAGGCTCGAATGCCCTCCTTGCGCAGGATCTGACGAGCGCAGTCTGCCACGCCCGTGTACTGACCAGTCTTCCTCAAAGTCAGGCGCGTCTTCAGGACCTGATTAAGATAACATGAACTCAATTAGATCGGAGACATTTTATTAACCCCACGGGGGGACTTTTAGATGGACACAGCAGCAGAAACATAAAAGCGAGGATACAAACTGACAGGACAAATAATACAGCCGATCAATCACTCAATCAATCAATCACAGGACAGGACAGATAGTATAGCCAATCAATCACAGGACAGGATAGGTAGTATAGCTAATCAATCAATCACAGGACAGGTATTATAGCTAATCAATCAATCAATCACAGGACAGATAGTATAGCCAATAAATTACACAGGACAGGTAGTATAGTTAATAAATCAATCAATCACAGGACAGGTAGTATAGCTAATCAATCAATCACAAGACAGGTAGTATAGCTAATCAATCAATCACAGGACAGGTATTATAGCTAATAAATCAATCAATCACAGGACAGGTAGTATAGCTAATCAATCAATCACAGGACAGGTATTACAGCTAATAAATTAATCAATCACAAGACAGATAGTATAGCTAATCAATCAATCACAGGGCAGATAGTATAGCTAATCAATCAATCACAGGGCCGATAGTATAGCTAATCAATCAATCGATCACAGGACAGGTAGTATAGCCAATAAATTACATAGGACAGGTAGTATAGTTAATAAATCAATCAATCACAAGACAGATAGTATAGCTAATCAATCAATCACAGGACATGTATTATAGCTAATCAATCAATCAATCACAGGACAGATAGTATAGCTAATCAATCAATCACAGGACATGTATTATAGCTAATCAATCAATCACAGGACAGATAGTATAGCTAATCAATCAATCACAGGGCCGATAGTATAGCTAATCAATCAATCAATCACAGGACAGGTAGTATAGTTAATAAATCAATCAATCACAGGACAGGTAGTATAGCTAATCAATCAATCACAGGACAGATAGTATAGCTAATCAATCAATCACAGGACAGGTATTATAGCTAATCAATCAATCACAAGACAGATAGTATAGCTAATTAATCAATCACAGGGCAGATAGTATAGCTAATCAATCAATCACAGGACAGGTAGTATAGCCAATAAATTACAGGACAGGTAGTATAGCTAACAAATCAATCAATCACAGGACAGGTGTATAGCCAATCAATCACTCACTCACCTGGATTTGGATTTGATCAAAGGTGCAGCAGACCTGCATGTCGTGTGTCAATTCAATATGAAGACATGTGAACTGGCTGGTGATTCACAGAAAAGGGGAACAAAAGGAGGGGCCCGACACTGGGGGTGGGGGGTAGTTGGGGCGGATGGGTGTGGGCTTTTTGGTAGGAATTCCCTGTAAAAACATCTCTGAGCAATGAATGAAAATTTTTAATGGAAAGACGTATCTCACCTCCATGGGGTAAATAGTAGTCTGCGCTGTGGCCCCAGCTAAAGACCCCGCAACAAACCGCTCATGCACTTGTAGGGTACCTTCGTTACCCCGTATAGCCCTCTTGATCTGCAACAAAAAAAAAAAGAGGGAAGAACAAAATATTAAAAAAGACACTGCAGATAAAAGCAGAGAAGGAAGAGGATGAGGATGAGGAGGAGGAGGTTGGGAGCAGGCACTGATATCGCGTTGCTGCACCCAACTACACGATAAACCATCTGGATTGGGACCCGAGTGCAGCAGGTGACATCTCAGCACCACACTGGAACAGACGAATGGGAAATATCAGGGCTGAAGAGGGGGGTGGGGGGGAGAAAGGGATTGACAGGAAAATCAAGAGGATAAAAAGAAAGGGAACAGGGAGGAAGAAAAACAGACAAAGACGTAACAGTGTCAGGCACACGAACATCTGAGGACCTCTCATCACAGGTATGTAATACCATTTTGGGTCGAGAGGGGGCGCCGGTGTTAACGTTTTCCTCTCTTATTCTCACCGCCACACAGAGAAGACATCCGATGAGGAAAACTGACTCCGCCCCTTCAGGACCCCCCACACTATTGACGGGAGACGACATTCAGTCTCACACCGGACCGGAAGACAGGTGGGAGTTACCTCTCTGCCCAGCATGACGGCCATACTTAGTAGTTTGGGGAGACTTTCTGCTGGCGCCCGTAGCGGCCCTAATTTGTGTTTCTTCTGATGAAAAGATTTTTGTTAGAATTGAAACGGGGACCACCAGCTTGGCGCCCCAACAGTTCCAGTGGCCACTTGTTCTTCCTTTACTTGACTGCAACGGGCACAAAGTAAGTTAACACCACAAGTGACCCCCCAGTTGAGAATGCGGTTTATTCCACCGGGATTCAATAAGCAACAACATGGCTTACATCGGGGGTCTCCAACCTAAGAGAGCTAAATAAACGTGTGTGTGTTGGACACTGTGTTGTCGTGTCTGTCTGTGGCCAGGCTAGCTTTTACAATATATCTATATACACACTATCACACACGTGCAAGTAGGAGGCAGCTAAAGGGCCAGAATAGTTGTAATAAAACATCTGACCAGGGGGTGGCAGAGTGCGCGACTGTCTTTCTCATTTCCCTACAGACCTTTCCCAGGAAATCCTGCAAGGTTTCGGCCCCTTTGATGATGCCACTTCCGGTCCAGACGATGTCACGTCCAATTCCGGCCCCTTTGATGATGTCACTTCCGGTCCAGACGATGTCACGTCCAATTCCGGCCCCTTTGATGATGTCACTTCCTAAATGGGCCTTTAAAGCCTCCATCTTTGCCTCATGTAATCAGTTCTGTCTTGGACTCAGTCTTGTGAACAACTCTTTGAAAATTGACTACATTTGCAGCCGGGATACATTATACGGGTGACTGGTGTGATTATTTGTGACAACACACGCACACACGATATTTACTGTAAATAACTGAACGGCCTATAACTGCATATCTACAGCACAGCATATTTCTACTTTTCTAAAAGGACTGCTAAACTACCGGTGCCTTCCCCTGCGATGTTTGTGTTTCATTTTTCAAGCGGTAATCAATTAAAAAGCGCATTGTGAAGCTGCGAGGACCACCTCACCCAACCGTTAATCACTGCCTGCCTTCCTCCTGGGAGAAGCTGGCATTCTGTGAATCAGAGTAATGGAGTTCTGTGTACTCCTGCAGAAAGCGCTGAGCCGATAACCCGCGTCTAACGACTCTGGATGGGAATGCTGGCCAGGCGCCAGGCGTTTCAATTTCCGTACGTTTGCCGTGTCACCCGTCTCTGCCTCCTTCACAGCTCCAGGCCTTAGCCGGCAGCAGCCACCATCTCAGCTGTCAAACGTATCAAGTAACCCAGGACTCCGAGCCGTGGCCGAGGCTGCCTCGTTACGCATGGAAGTTAAATTGTCGACTCTAAACTATTTCCAAACAAAAGTCAGGTCTTCTTTTTTTAACCAACACCTTCGTTTAACTTTGTACACCTGTTCTGCTAAAGTTGGAGAACCAGACGTTACAAGAGGGAGCTGAACGAGGAGATCAAACATCAAAATGAAAGTAAAACTGCAACCGAGAAGATGAAGAGACAGTTGTCAGAAATCTAAAAATCACTCAAAACTTCAAAGCCAAAAGATCGTCAACCAGGGCAGCCTTTACAAAGAGAGCCGCTGACATGACAGTAACTGTTTCTGCTCTCGCAGTCTCGGATGAGAAATGTCACGACCTCTGAGGCCACGCCCCCCGCCGGCAACGCGTCACAAAATGGCCGCATCTGTCAACGAGAGGCTCTTAAACCTTTTTCCTCACAACCCACTTTTGCCTTTTTTGGATCTTTTACACCCAGAATTATCATTAGAGGATCTCTACTGACAGTCATTTGTGGAGGGGGGCCATCATACCGTGCAAAAGTGTTGGCTTAAACCACCGATGGCAACTCATAGCAAGACAGTCCACAAAACGGAGGCGACCTGATTAGAATTGAGAATCTTGACTCTGTGTGATCGAAAAACGGATAACAGGCGACCCGCGCAGCTGAAGAAGATTTGCCCTCAACAAAAGAAAATGGCGCAGAAACCAGTCAGTCATTTTCTAACCCGCTATATCCTAACACAGGGTCATGGGGGTCTGCTGGAGCAAATCCCAGCCAGGACAGGGCGCACACCAGGGCCAATTTAGGATCGCCAATCCACCTAACCTGCATGTCTTTGGACTGTGGGAGGAAACTCACGCAGACACGGGGAGAACATGTAAACTCCATGCCGGTAAGCGAAAACCAGGTCTCCTTACTGCGAGGCAGCAGCGCTACCCACTGCGCCACCGTACCGCCCCTGGCATCAGACACTGTGCAAAATAATTGAACACTTTAGAACTGAAAAGCTAAAGCCACATTTGGATTCCATGTACTAAAATAAAGCAAATTGATTCAAAACTTAACAAAAACCCTGTAAAAAATTAATAAAGTGTTTTCCGACAACACCTTTTGCCGTCAGACGCATTTCCCCCCATGTCTTCGAAACAACCTTTTTCCAGTAACTTCTTTAATGTTAACTCCAAGTGTGGAATTCACTCGGGACAGTACTCTGTGCTGCCATCTAGTGGATGAAATAATCAGGGAGATTTCTGAGCGTTCTGTCACTTTATGGTCTAGACCAGCCATGTTTGCCCAACTACGTTGCGCGTGTTAAGTTGTCTGTGAAGGGCTCCCTGTTTAAACGCGGCTGCCAGTCGTGAACTGGGCCCTTCGTCGCACAGCTTTATGATTTTTTATAAGTGAAACAAAATTACAAAACAAAACCCTTGGACATTGGTTCGATAGGAACGGCCTACTCGGAATCACCGTCCGAATAGTAATTATGTGGTGGTGGAGGAGCATTTCTGCTTCTCTCCGTTCACAGTCCGTCTCGCGTCGTTTCCTCTCACGATCTCTTCTCATCCTTTCTCCAATCTCGCAGGTTGCTTTGTGGCAATCCAAAGAGTAAGGCAATACACACGGAGCAATGGTTATAAAAGGGGGACACATAGGTATCCAGGCTCTTTAAAGCATAAATAGGGATCACTTCACTGACATGTGAGCAAGCCACGGTACAACTGTGAGACGCGCAGCACTCGCCGGCTACAACGTAACAATAATAATTTCCGGAACGTGCTATTACGTTGTCATTCATTTTACCCACTGTCTTTCTTTCATTCATATGTTACGTAGGCACGTACCTTTTATCTTCGGCAATCTCATTCTCTAACCAGGCCTCAGGAGCTAACCAGCGTAACACTGTCCACCACCCCTTTCGTTATTCTGGCACATTGTTGACATCCGTGAGTAACAACAACGTACTAAACTGGAAGGTGGTCTACGCATGCGTGGAATTCGCGAACAAACAAAGATCAAGATCCAAATGAAGATTATATATAAAGATTAGTTAATTTAAAGCACAACAATTTGCTTAGTTTGAATGTCTGTGTTTTGAGGTGTGACTGGAGTACTACAGTCTTCAGTAGTATAAGCCTGGAGGAGATTCTTAATGCAATGCCTATGTTTTAGCTGTCTCTCTACTGCCATCTAGTGCTGCTTCTTCTAATTCAATCGCGGACAAACAAAGATCAAGATCCAAATGAAGATTATATATAGAGATTCAGTTACATTTACAAAACACTTTAGGATAGATAGATAGATAGATAGATAGATAGATAGATAGATAGATAGATAGATAGATAGATAGATAGATAGATAGATAGATAGATAGATAGATAGATAGATAGATAGATAGATAGATAGATAGATAGAAAGAAAAGGCACTATATGACAAATAGATATGAAAGGCACTATATAATACTATTTAATTACATTTATTAAATACTTTATGATAGATAGATAGATAGATAGATAGATAGATAGATAGATAGATAGATAGATAGATAGATAGATAGATAGATAGATAGATAGATAGATAGATAGATACTTTATTAATCCCAAGGGGAAATTCACATACTCCAGCAGTAACATACTGATACAAAAAAAACAATATTAAAGAGTAATAAAAATGTAGGTATAACAGACAATAACTTTGAATAATGCTACCGTTTACCCCCCCGGGTGGAATTGAAGAGTCGCATAGTTTGGGGGAGGACCGATCTCCTCAGTCTGTCAGTGGAGCAGGATGGTCTACAACAGTGATTCCCAACCAGTGGTTCACGAACCCCCGAAAAAAATATTGTAATGGCGGAATTTTAAATCCCAAACGTAAAAAATATAATGAAATATTAAATGTAGGCAAATATATTCACAGTACTATTAATAATATAATAATCAAATGGTTCAACAAATCAAATGTCAAATTCATGAATATTACCTCTTAGTCACTTATGCATTGAGACAGAAGATTCCGTAAATAGTTGAGTCGCAACAGGTAACAATCTGTAACGTGATGAGATGCTACGCTGCTGGCGATGTGTGTACATTCTCGTATGATCCGGAAACTTCCAATTCAGCGAACCGAGAACCCCGAATATGCTCGAAAGAACGAGAATAACGTCTGCTGATATAAAAACGCCGCGATCAGACAAGGGAGAGTAGAATCGAAATGAATCGTACGACGCGCTTAAGAACCACGAGTGATTTTAATAAGATAAATTGGTAGTGCATAATGCATGTAAATAAATTACGAGAAAGACTTTCTACTTAAACGTGCGCACGTCAAACGTGAAAGTGAATAATTATTACTCCATAATTTTATTATGGATCGATGGTTAAAAACGGGTAGTTTTATCAAGTCTGACAAAAAGCTGGACGAGCAATCCATTGCTGCTTCTTCTTCTTCTTCTACTTCAGTCCCTGATTTGGTGCCAACACAAGGTGACAATACTGAAAGTTGTAGTGAGCTACCGTCTCTCCAGACTGAAAGCAAGGAAATAATTGGCAAACGTAGTAAGACAAAAGAGAAGAAACGAAAATATCACGGTGACTATTTACGAATGGGTTTTTATTTTACAGGCGATGAGTCAGAACCTAAACCGCTTTGTGTAATTTGTAATGAAGTCCTGGCCAACAGCAGTTTAAAACTATCACTTCTTCATAGACACATTGAAACAAAACATCCAACATACAAGGACAAACCTGTAGTATATCGCAATGACTACACCGGGGGTTCGCCAATTTATTCCGGTTTTTTTGAAGGGTTCACAAGGAGAAAAAGGTTGAGAATCGCTGGTCTACGACAGCAACATTTATTTCTAGAGCACGTTTTCATACAAATGATGGAGCGCTAAGTGCTTTACAAGATGAAGAAAGAAAAATATAAAAATAAATTGAGGCAATAATACGTAACAAACAATAAACTAAGGTGCGATGGCCAAGAGAACAAAAAAAAAATAAACTCTTGAGGGCTGGAGAACGAAAAACAAAAAAAATCTGCAGGGGTTCCAAGGCCGCGAGACCACCCAGCCTCCACTGGGGCGAATGCTATGAAAATTCGTCCGTGTGCGTCGGTAGGCTTTGCGCCCTTTGAACCAAGTTACCCAAACTCTTCTCTGACATTTTGCCGATCTGATGCTGATCTTTCTGATTATAAAACAGGTCATTAAGAAAGCAATTTGACGAGTCACGTTTAAGTTCTCCCGTGGATAAGTCGGGGCTTGATTTTACCGTATAATTTCCAGTATTTCATAATAAATTAAATGCGGAAAACTCACGCTGTTGGTCCAAGGGATGATATGCTAACGCCCACCTGAGAGAGTCACCACGGAGCACACGGCCTTTTGTTTCTATGTGGGTGCGGCAATGCGCCGTGTCAGCGTGTGCTCCTAACCTCCCTCTATTGTGCCTACGTGACCACACAGTGATACCCGCACTATTCTGAAGTGACGTTTGCACTGATTTGTGTTTTTTGTGTCTTACACCTTCATTGCAAGAGCATCCCTTATCTACGATGGAGTGTTCGATCAGAAGAAAATATGAAGCTGGTTTTACATTAAAAGTTGTTGAAGTGGCGAAAGACATTGGTAACTGCGCTGCTGCAACAAAACTCGATGCGTCTGAGAAAGCGATGAGAGGTTAGAGGAGGCAAGAAGATGTACAAAAATTAACGGGCGTATAAGTCGGGGTCTGATTTTATGATCGATTTTTCGACCAGAAAGCAGGAGACAGAGCTGGAGGTGGCAGAGGTAAAGATGCTAAGATTGGCATTGGGTGTGACGAGGATGGACGGGATTAGAAATGAGGACATTAGAGGGTCAGCTCAGGGTGGGAGACAAAGTCAGAGAGGCGAGATTGCGTTGGTTTGGACATGTGCAGAGGAGAGATGAGGGGTGTAACGAGAGAAGGGTGCTAAGGATAGAGCTGGAAGGTAAGGGGAGAAGAGGAAGGCCTAAGAGAAGGTTTATAGATGTGACGAGAAAGGACATGCAGGTGATGGTGTGACAGAGCAAGATGCAGAAGACAGGATGATCCGCTGTGGCGATCCCTAACGGGAGCAGCCGAAAGAAGAAGGATTATTACATATTATTTAAATATTTCACTTTCTTTCTCTCGAGTTTCAGTAAAGTTCTAATTACCCCTTAAGGACAATTAAAGTACGTCTATCAGACGTTGACACGGATAGTGAAGCTGATGCATATGGCACCGCGTGACCAAACCACTGGGTTATGACAGGTGACATTGGTCGTGTGGCGCGACAGTAGCTGTTTGGCAAAAAAAAGGCAAAATGATTAAGTGAGGGGACATGAAAGATGGCAGCAAACGCACCGTTTACAAAACAGCAACTGGTAAAGTTTGTGTCGGGGGGAATATGGAAGTCACTAAGCCTTGCGCTGTGGTAGCCTACAATAACACATGGGGTGTGTTGATCGTGCCAATCAGGCACTGGCATTGTACCCCCGAAGACCGCTGCTCGTTGGTGGCCATTTCAAAACACGCCACACAAAGGACAGCAGTGGACACATGGCGTGCCTGCTTCCAAACTTACGCGGACGTTTTGATACCTCCATGTTCTGTTACACGTCAGGACATTTTTACGCTTCGACTTATTTTTCTGGGGGTAAAAAAAAATAACGCTAAGGGGGCTACAGGGTGTGTGGTGGTGGCTCTGAGGCTAAGGATCTGCGCTGGTATCCAGAAGGTTGCCTGTTTCAATCCCCGTCACTGCCAAAAAAGAGATCCTACTCTGCTGGGCCCTTAACCTGTAATTGCTCGAGGGGCGCTGTACAATGGCTGACCCTGCACTCTGACCCCAAGGGGTACGTGAAAACTAACAAATTCCTAATACAAGAAATTGTATAAGGCGAAATAGAGAACAAAAAAAAAAATGCCCAGGTGACTACAGGGGGCACACCCACAGACCCACAGTCGCTCATTTTTCAAAGCAGCTTATTGTCATAGGAGTGACAATTCCAGTGGCATCGGGCATAAATTGGGCATTAGCCTTGGGAGACGATGCCACAGAAGTGCCAGGCACAAACCGCCATCCTTGCTCACACAGGGTCAAGTTAAAGGTTTCACCCCAGTTAACACGCAAGCCCCCTAGAATGTTGAACAAAACGTTAATTCTCTGGAGAAACTCCATAGACAGCAACCTGAGCCCGGAGACCACCGAGTTTCCTTTCCTCATCCCGTGTAGACAGCGCAGCAACACGTCTCGGTGGTCTGACCTGCTCAGTCGACTGACGAGACAAGCCAAGCCCCCTGGAATTCTAAAGCTTCTACTTACCTGCTCATAAGCCATGAACTTGATGGCCGACTCGGGGGCAATCTTCAGCACGTTGATTCCGTTTCCACGCCAGAGAGAGCGGAAGCCCCCTTCGTGCACCATTCCTCGCAGGCCCTTCAAGACATTGTAGCTGTGGTGTTTGTGTGCTTGCACCTTTTCAAGACAAGATCAATAATTATCATTTTAATCGCATACATTTAACGATAAGCACATCCATGTGTCGGCACTAAACGTGCGTCTCTAAACATTCATTTATAATCCCATGCCATGGCTGCGCTACTTCAGATTAAAAAGGGTCCTCAACAATGAGGGGGGGGGTCCTGTGAATTGGATCACCCTCGGGTTATTTAGGGTCGGACTGTTTCCTTCCATCAAGCAAGGGTGTGTTTGTTATTAACGCTAAATAAACTTGAAAAGTGAAAACGGCTAAGGCCACAAACTAAAGAATGCTGCCAAACAGCCATTCACATCTTCTATTCAACTCGAGACCTTTGTGTTTGACATGCGGATGATGAGCAGCTTTGCCGACTGTTAAGATGGCACACCCCACCAAAAAAGCGACGTGACAAATCACCAGCACCACCCAGTCTGCATTCGGAAGTGGCCAGGAGTTCCAGTGCAGCCCAAGGGACACAAAGGGCACCGGACTCCAGCTGACAAGTCAAGCAAAGGGTTGAATTGGCAGAGCAAACTGAATCTCATCAGGCACAGCTGCAGTTCTTTAATAAGATTAAAAAGGGTCCTCAATAATGAGGGTCCTGGGAGTTGGATCACCCTCGGGTAATCACGCCACATGGCCGTAACTGGCGCTCCCTCACAATTCGGGTCATGTCTCTCATTCGTGACTCCGTGAGCAACCAGCGACCCAACCCTAACCCTTTCTTCCCCTCTACAGGGGCTGCTGGCATTATGAACGGGATGGGGGGAAAGCCCTTGGAGACCCAATAACAGCAGCACTCGGGTCCCAATTTGAAGTGGCCCCTCTTGGGTAGGCGTGTGGAACATCTCGTCTCTGCAGCATATCGTTAATGAAAAGACCTCTGTGGACCTCAGACTGGGGGCGCAGGCTCGCCTTCCGACAGGACAACAACCCCTAAGCCCAAAGCAAAGACGACATGGGGGTGGGCTGGGGGATAATTCTGGGAATGTTCCTGATTTGCCCCTGCCAGAGCCTGGCCAGACCTGAACCCAATCGAACATCTCTGGAGAGACCCGACACATGCAGTAACGGTGGGGGAGAATACGCATTCGATCCCCTGCTGAATCTGTAAGTTTGCTCCTTTACCAAGAAGTGAACTCATCTGTAGGGTAGATTCATTTTAATGTGAGACGGGACATCAACCAGAAATCCAGAAAACAACACAAAACATAAAAGTTAGAAACTGACTTGCATGTCATTGAGAGAAACAAGGATTTGATCCTCTATTACCCAGCCTCCCACAGACTGGCTGTGTGCCCACGTGGCACACAAATTACAATCAAACCAATCGCAGATCCTCCTGATCTCAGCTCGTGATGTGTATAAAGCCCACCTGTCCACAGAATCCATTTCTTCCATTCCAACCTCTTCCACCACCATGGATAACACCAAACAGCTCTCAAAGGAAGGCTGGAATGGGCGACAAGACCACCAGGAAGATGCTTGGTGAGAAGGTGACAACTGTTGGTGCGATTTATTCAGAAATGGAAGAAATACAAACTGACCATCAATCGTCCTCGGTCGGGAGCTCCATGCCAGATCTCGCCTCCTGGGGTGCAGCAGAAACACAGCCCCAGAGTGTGGTGTGTCCACCTCCGTGTGTGTGACTGTGGGGAGGGTGTTCTTTGGGTCCTACTCAGCATTTCTCTTCCTCCAAACACGGTGGGTTGATGCCAAAAGAGCTCGATTTTGGTTTCATCTGACCACGGCACTTTCTCCCAAACCTTCTCTGAATCATTTAGATGTCCATCCATCCATCCATTTTCCAACCCGCTGAATCTGAACACAGGGGGTCTGCTGGAACCAATCCCAACCAACACAGGGCACAAGGCAGGAACCAATCCTGGGCAGGGTGCCAACCCACCGCAGTCATTTAGATGTTCACTGGCAAATGTAAGACATGGCCTGTACGTGAGCCTTCTTGAGCAGGGCGACCTTGCGGGCGCTGCAAGATTTCAGTCCATTATGGCGTAGTGCGTTTTACCAATGGTGTTCTTGGTGACATGGGTGGCACGGTGGGTAGTGCTGCTGCCTCACAGTATGGAGACCTGGGTTCACTTCCCGGGTCCCCCCTGCGAGGAGTTTGCATGTTCTCCCCATTTCTGCGGGGGTTTCCTCCCACAGTCCAAAGACATGCAGGTTAGGTGGATTGGCGATTCTAAATTGTCCCTGGTGTGTGCTTGGTGTGTGTGCGCTCCCTGCGGTGGGTCAACGCCCTGCCCGGAATTGGTTCCTGCCTTGCGCCCTGTGTTGGCTGGGATTGGCTCCAGCAGACCCCCGTGACCCTGTGTTCGGATTCAGCGAGTTGGAAAATGGATGGATGGTTCTTGGTGACTGTGGTGGTCCCAACTTTACCAATCATTAACAAGCTCCTCCCATGTAGTTTTGGGCTGAACCCTCACCTTCCTCATGATCATCCTCACCACGGGAGGCGAGATCTGGCATGGAGCTCCAGACCGAGGGTGATTGATGGTCAGTTTGTATTTCTTCCATTTCTGAATAAATCACACTAACAGTTGTCACCTTCTCACCAAGCTTCCTGCTGGTGGTCTTGTCGCCCACTCCAGCCTTCCTTTGGCAGCTCTTTGATGTTGTCCATGGTGGTGGAAGAGGTTGGAATGGAAGAAATGGATTCTGTGGATTAGTGGGCTTTATACACATGACGAGTTCAGATCAGGAGGATCTGCGATTGGTTGATAGTAATTTGTGTGCCACGTGGGCACACAGCCAGTCTGTGGGAGGCTGGGTTGTAGGGGATCAAATCCTTATTTCTCTCAATGACATGCAAATCCATTTCTATCTTTTATGTTTTGTGTTGTTTTCTGGATTTTTGGGCTGATATTCTCTTCTCTCTCCATTAAAATGAAGCCACCATAACAATTCAAGACGGTTCATTTCTTGGTAAAGGAGCAAATTTACAGATTCAGCACGGGATCAAATATGTATTTCCCACACTGTAGCTGTTCCACCATCCAGCATAACAGAGCTTGAGAAGAACGGCAGGAGATTCCCCCCCCCAACCCACCCCACATCCAGGTGGGTGAGGTTTGTGACGTCAAAACCAAGAAGAATCTGGAATGGCAGCCACAGGGGCTTCAGCCAAGTACTGTGTGAAGGCCCGGACTGCTCTTTCAGTGGGTGTTGTACCGTGTCAGTCATTTATGGATGTGGTGAGAAGTTAAGTAGAATGCCCCCCCCCCCTTTTATTGGCTAACTAGAAAGATAATAATATTGCAAGCTTCCGGGGGGCAACTCTCAGGGACCTTCTTCAGGCACAGATGTAGTCATGGATGGTGTAATCAAGTCGGGGTCATTACATCAGAAGGGGCCCCCAACCCGAGTTGCCCCCCAGAAGCTTGAAATATTATCATCTTTCTAGTTTGCCAATAGTGGGATATTTGTAATAAATGTGCAAACGTTTCTAAACTCATATTTGAAACATGGCTTTCTCGGAGCTTCACTTTAGTTTAATCCTGATGCTCTGTACATGCATTGTGATACGCGGCCGACACTCCCTACTAGATGGCGACCTCCCTGCAGCTTAGCGGTGCCCCGGATTCCCACAGGGCACTATGGGAGATGGAGTTCGGCTTCAGTACCGTGGGTGCTGCTGCAGGGAGACATGGGGATTTTTGTTTCCCATATAGCCAGGAAGTACTCTCAAGTCATGGGGGATGGAAGGACAGAAGTACTTCCGGGTCAAGGATTATATAAAGGACTAGTGGAGACCCAGCAGGAGAGCCGGAGTTGGGAGGGAATGTGGCAGAGCTGCTGGGAGGACAGAATTGTTGAATATGGTGTTCATTTATAGTGTAATTGGTGGATGTGGTGGCACTTTTGATAAAAAAGAATTAAATCTTCTTAGTGCTTTTACAGTTGGGTCCAGAGCATCTGTCCCTAACCCTAACCCTAATGTCCACAGCATTTCATTATCATTTATCCTTCATGGGATCCCGACTTTCTCTGCTGTTCTTTTTTCCAGTTTTCTGTGGTGTTGATCTGCACCCCCACCACCCCATCAAAGCACTGTGATGTCCCTCCATTGATGGACCGAAGGCCAAAACGTCCACATGACCGTCATCATCAAGTTCTTCCATGTGAACCGTGAATACCAGGAGGACTGATTGAGGTCATTTATGTTAGGTAGAATGCCTAGAGGGGGCTGGCTGGGCTGGTTGGTCTTGGAACCCCTGCAGATTTTAATTTTTTTTTTCTCCAGCTGTCCAGTTTTTTCTGTCCCCCCCTGGCCATCAGACCTTACTTTTATTCGATGTTAGTGTTCTCTAATTCTATTTTCTTATAGACTGTCTTTTGTTCCTCTTTCTTCATCCTGTAAAGTACTTTGAGCTCATCATTTGTATGAAAATGTGCTCTACAAATAAATCTTGCGGTTGTTGTAAAATCCCGCGTTCACCTTTGTCCTTCTGCGGAGAGGACCTGATTGGAACACAAGGCCTGGCACACAAGAAAACGTGAACACAGCAAAGGGGTCTGAAGTCTCCACGAATCCACAGCATGTCGGCCCAGAAGCCTCCAGCCGTTGTCTGAAAGGACGCCACACGTGTGAAACGCAGAGAGAGCGAGAGCCCCGAGACCGGCGGTGACGTGAAGCCCACGCATCACAGTCGGCGTTTCTTGTGTCGCCCACCTCACCTGCATGAAGACTTTCAGTCGGTCCAGCGGCGCCGTGCCGGTACGGGACACGGCTCCTGCCACGCCACCTGCCACCAGCTGCTTCCACCACATGCCCGTGCGCTTCTCCTTCTCCGAGAATTCATCGGGCACCGTGAGAGACTCGCCAATGTCCAGAACCTTCAAAACATGGCAAGAAAAAAAAAAAAATGAAAAAGGGGGTGAAAACATTCACAATGAAGGATACCTGCTTCCACAAATCACCTCAAGTGGAGACAACGACAGTCCATTTGAGGAGTGAGAGATGAGATGTGATGACACGTCCTGCTGTGGGCCATCCAGGGGTTATAAAAGTTAATTAACATTCGGGTTACATACGGCGGCAACTGCTTTTGAACCCGTCGGCCACAGATTAGTGTTGCATTATGGGATTGGGCCCCCCCCCGGGGTGAGGCCATCTTAACGTCATCTGACATTCCCACTTCTTCTGGGTTAGCATGGAGCCCCTCATAGCTCCACTGTCCACAGCTGGACTCTTGGCCTTGTCACTGTCAGGGGGTACGGTTTGGCACCTTCTCCCCACATCTGCCAGGGTTCTTTCTATTCACATCCCAAAGCGGTGTGTGTTGGACTACGCTGCTTATTATTATTATATTAATACTTAAAGCCCAGGCAGGTTGAAGGGCTTGCTGAGATGGGCCCAGCTGCAGACCGCCACTTCATTAGACAGCCAATGGGATTGCAGGTTTTGGTCACCTGATTTACTTGACCTGAGTCAGAGGGCCCCAATCGTGACCCCAGTGTCACCCAGTGTTGTCATGGACATATAACACAAAGCAACAACCTCCTCCATGGAGTGGAGCTCTGGTGGTCTTCAGGACTTGCTCAGGGTCACACAGAGCCTGGATGTGAGGTCCAAAGCCTTAACCACTACACCACACCGCTTGGCAAATAAGCGCACCCTGCAGTTGACTGCCATCTCGTCTGGAGTTGGTTTCTTCCTCTTGGACCCAATGCTTTGCCCCCTAGGACCCCGAATTGGATTCAGCGGGTTCAAGAATGGATGGATGGCTATCTGGTTTTGGGCCTGTAAATTTAAGGGGAGCAAACATCACAGCCAGTGTCTGACACAGGGGTTCCCCAGGAGGTCTCCTTTCCAGTAGAACTAGGGTGTTGTACCATGTCAGCCATTATGGATGTCATGAGACGTCAAGCAAAATGGCTTCTTTTATTGGCGCACTAAACAGATTATAATATGGAAAGCTTTTGAGGCAACGCAGGCCCCTTCATCCAGCATGGTGCCATTTTGCTCGACTTCCCCATATTTCTGTATAATTCATGTTTTAATGACATCATTACTGCTGTCGCCCACTGCACGGCAGCACTTGGGTTGTGGTGGGCGCTGTACCAGTGCATGCTCACCGACTTGATCTGATTTTTGCTGTGCCAACTTAAGGGAGAACTTCAGGGCTTAGACCATGGAAGTCATACCACCCCGAGCAGACAGGGGTCGTCATCATCAATGCCATCTGCAGAAGCTCTCCAGCCGGATGACTAGTGACCCACCTTCTACTTCTACTTCTGCCACAAAGCCCCACTCCTACCAGGAGCCCCAAAACCATTGGAGGTTGGCATTTAATTGCGGACCAACATCCGAAGAAGACTTTTCCTTAGTTTAAAGGCACATCCTAGGATGCGCTGGGACGCATCATCAAGTGAGGACTTCTGAAGTCATCGGGTGTTTGGGGTCTCGCGATGTCAGGTTGATCAGGCCCTGGCAACAATTAGTCCACGATTCAGACCTCCTGATCCAAAGCTACCCGGAGGCCCTCTCTGCAGCCTCTATGGTGGGCTTCATGGCTCCTGTGATGCCAAGTATGTTGTAGACCGGCCAGCAAAGCCTCTACACCCCACCTTGATGGGCTCCTCCGCCAGCTCCTGGTATTTGGGCCCCTTTGCCTCTTCAATGTGGTCCTCCCAAGGAACCTGTCAGCAGCACTATGAGCACCCACTTTGAAGAGTCAGGTGTTAATGCCACGTTTGGCCTCAAAGTAAGCTGGCGTAACACAGTCTGGGAACTTGAGCCGCCTGCCCACGTCTCCCACCCTCTGGCTGCGGGTGACCCCGTTGTTGGCCAGAGCTTTAGAGATGGACGGCTTCTGCCACTGACTCGTGGTGCCAGCCACTGAACGCCGTTGTGCCACTGCTGAGGATGTGTGGAGAGGACACACTGGAGACCTACTGGGCTCGGTGGGATGACATTGACGGCTTGAACCCCTCAACTTGACACATCTATACTGAAGCACTTTATTGATTTTTTCTTTACAGGCTCTATGCAGTTTGGTGTGCATTTTCCTTGTGGATGTTTTCAGTCCCCCTCATTAAATGGGATGACCGGCTGGTAGCCTGACCAATGGTGGACTAACGGGTCATGCGTTGATCTTACAACTGTTGTATTTAGAATTATATCCAGTTATTTTAAGTGCGCTTTGTGGGTAGAGCCACCCCCATTTAAGCAGAGAGTAGAGCAGGCTCAGGAGTAGGGCATCACTCACTCAGTCCACCTCTCGCCAGCACACGTACCTTCACGTTTGGCTTTCATGTGCACCGTTGACTGGTTCACCATCTCGGACGATTCTGACCCCAGACCAGTCTTATTTGGCACCCAAAGTAGTACTGTGGGCACCTCAATAGAAGGGATGCGTTCAACACAAATTTATATAAATCATCCTGTTGGCTGTGTCCATAGGCAGTAAGCTGGATGATTTCTTCCTGCAAAATGTGCGTATAAGCTGACTGAGTGGAAGTAGGCTGATTTATGGCAATGCATTGTGGAGAAAAAGGGCAGCAAAGAGAGCGAGACCTGCCAGGACCATCTGCTGGGTGGCAAACGGAAAGGCAAAGTACTTAAAGGCGACAACACAGCCGTCAACATCCTGCAGCAAATGGATCCTCATCAATTATGGAAAAGACGCTAATTAGCCATCAAACCGTGCAACAACGTTTTAAAACGTCATCACTTACAAGTGTTCTTTTACAATTTATATTTAGAATTCAAAGTGGATGCTGCTGATGGACTGATTGATTCATCAATAATTCAGACACCACCTTCATTTACTTTATGCTCCCCGTAAGCCAATTCACAAAAATCCTCTACTGCTGACCCAGAGCGAGCATCAGCCGTCCAGCCAAGCACTTAATGGACTTGGAGGCCATGACAAAAAGCTGATATGGCTTCAGGGGCACCAGGGGTCCTAACTCAGTCAAAAAAAAAAACCAACAAAGCGTTACTCATCGCCAAGGGAGACCTCGAGTGTCCGACGTGAGGAAGAGTGCGGAGGTGAAGAGGAAAAAAACAACCTGAAGGACTGAGGCGGGACTCAAACTGCTCAGCTCTGGGCAAACAAGACAAGAAAAGACACAATATAATGGAGAGTAAAGGCGCTATATAATAGACAGACAGACAGACAGGCAGATATGACAGGCACTATATAATAGATAGATAGATAGATAGATAGATAGATAGATAGATAGATAGATAGATAGATAGATAGATAGATGAAAGGCACTATATGATAGATAGATAGATAGATAGATAGATAGATAGATAGATAGATAGATAGATAGATAGATAGATAGATAGATAGATAGATAGATAGATAGAAAATGCGCTATATAATAGATAGATAGATAGATAGATAGATAGATAGATAGATAGATAGATAGATAGATAGATAGATAGATAGATATGAAAGGCACTATATAATAGATAGATAGATAGATAGAAAAGGCACTATATAATAGATAGATAGAAAATGCGCTATATAATAAATAGATAGAAAGATGAAAGGCACTATATGATAGATAGATAGAAAAGGCGCTATATAATAGATAGATAGAAAATGCGCTATATAATAAATAGATAGATAGATGAAAGGCACTATGTGATAGATAGATAGATAGATAGATAGATAGATAGATAGATAGATAGATAGATAGATAGATAGATAGATAGATAGATAGATAGATAGATAGATAGATAGAAAGAAAAGGCGCTATATAATAGATAGATAGATAGACGGCTGGGGACCCTCTGTCCAGGTGTTATTCCTGCCATGCACCCTATGCTTGCTGGGATCGGCTCCAGCTGCCCCTGCTCAAGATAAAGCGGGTTTAGCCAAAGGACGGCTGGATGGTGGGGCACCTCTGGTGTATTTTATGTACATAGGAACCAAGTACCATCGCGGGCAGAGCTGTGTGACATTCACCCTTCCTGCTAAAATGTCTAATAACAAACCACCGAGCGCTCGCGCCAAGCAGAGCTCCTAAGAAGTGGAGTTGCACCCCGGGCCCTCTGTGGTTGACAGGCGCAGCTGGCCAAGCTCAGACGGCTCACATACGGCATGTTGAGAGGAGAATCTGGAAAGTCTTCAGTCCCAACGCCGATACAACAAACACCAGAAACACACAATTAGGAAAAAGAATTCTCAATTTGCTCGTTTTTATTTCGTTTTTTACGCAAATCATAGCAAACTGCTGCGCTTGTCGTATTTTCCCATTACCCGTTACTCCGTCTGTGTCAGTTGAGAGCGAGTCGGGTTTCCAAAACAGAACACGGAGTCACCACGACGTTTATAACAGACAGAAAAAAAAAAAAAAACAACAAGAAGCCCGTGATGACAGAGTGTGACGTTTAGGACAGCGAGTGCCCTTCGTCTGGGCACCTGGGCATCAGGGCACAAAGCAGAAGACTTGCAGCTCTGCCACCAGCGCCACACTCCTCACATCAGTGCTTCCAAGTGTCGCTCCTTGAAATGCCAATTTCTATGTTCAGCACTGGTCCGGACCGGTGGCCGCTGGTTCACAGTTCAGTAGGGGGGCTACAAATCTACCAAACTTAGGAACTCACCCTGGGGGGATGCAATTAGAATAAATCAGCAATTAAAAGACAATGGAAATCATACAAGGAGGGCTGCTGAGAAATTCAGCGCACCGGTTAGAACCGTTTCAAGACAAATATGCCACCTGCCTGCCAAAAATGTTTTATTTACTAATCCAAACCCCCCCCCCCCTTGCATTACAATTCCTGAAACCCAAAGGTAGGTGGGCTGCCTTTAAATTTAACTCAGGGAGGGGGGGGGCAACCATTAAGAACAGTTTCTCGTTCATCACACAAAGCTTATTCAACAGTCACTGTGTCAGGGGGGGATAACCAGTGGTCTGGGAAGTGGAAACAGGGACCACCGGGTAGTGGGGCGAGACGGACCCAGCCGGTCAGACGTTTTTAGAACACCTCAGGGTTTCTTCAAATGTAATCAGATGAAATGCAATGAATGACCTAAAATGGTGGAGAGGTAAGCAGTGAACTGCCAAAAGGTTTAAATGTAAAGTCTAGGAGGTTAGCAACAACGGAAAACAAGGAAATATCAGAAAATGACAAATGGGACGTCATCAGGGGACAACATACAGACGTTCTGCAGCAATTCAAGTGAATGAAGCCAACAATTTACACGGGTGTCCTAACTTCTGTCGATTACTTAGAAACCCCTCAGTGGGTCTTAAAGCAGAGCGGGGACGGGACTGTGTTACTACACTCTCTTGGAATAAACGAAATTGAACAATGACAAATAATAAAAAATAAGTGAAGGAATCACTAAGGGAACAAAATTTTAGTCCAATTTTGGATTCCTCAAAGTAGCCTGCGCCTTGTGCTGATATAACAGCCAAACTGTGGTGATCCTTGTGATTCAGAATGCCAGTCACTCTGTGCCAGTCACCAACTCTGCCTCCAGCAAAAAGAACCCCAGACCATCACACGTCCTCCTCCATGATTGACAGTTGGTGTCACACACTGAGGGACCATCCTGTCACCAACTCGAACGGCGTACAAACACCCCGTTTGATGAACTGAAGATGTCAAATTTGGATTCCTTGGTCCATGAGACTTTCTCCCAGCCTGCAGTCGTCCACAGCCGGTATTTTATGGCCCGGTTTTGTCATTTAATGGATGGCTTTCTTCCTGCCACTCGCCCTGTCACACTCTCACAGTACACACTGACACTTGGGTTTTGTCAACCTGCACTGCTAAGCTGTGCTGTGAGGCGCCCGTGACCCTCACAAACTTGTCTTCTGATTGGCTGGTGACTTTGGCTCTAACAGGTCTCGTCCCATCAGAGAGTTTCCAATTGCCACTGGAGTCACAGACACTTTCACTAAATGAAAGGCCCACACTTCCAAGGGTAATGACGCTCGGTCTCGTGTCCGTTTTCTTGACGTCATCACTGATATTGTCCAAGTCGGACTTCAGAGGGTGTCGCAACACAGTCTGCTCCAACTCTGAGGGTTTCTAAGTAATCGACAAAAGTTAGGACACCTGTGTAAATTGTTGGCTTCATTCACTTGAATTGCTGCAGAACGTCTGTAGGTTGTCCCCTGATGACGTCCCATTTGTCATTTTCTGATATTTCCTCGTTTTCCAGTTGTTGCTAACCTCCTAAACTTTACATTTAAAGCCCTGACACTTTACTGCTTACCTTTTCACCATTTTAGGTCATTCACTGCATTTCAACTGATGAAAATCTGAAGAAAACCTGAGGAGTTCTAAAACTTGTGACTGGTGGTGTGTGCTCAGGTGGGCCACCTGTGACGGGCACCATGGGTGGGCTGGCCCTTTAAACTCTTTTGAGGACTGAATATCCATCCATCCATCCATTTTCCAACCCGCTGAATCCGAACACAGGGTCACGGGGGTCCGCTGGAGCCAATCCCAGCCAACACAGGGCACAAGACAGGAACCAATCAGTTTTCTGATTGGTACACAAAGCAATGGTTTCACACATAAATCAACATAAAACGTCTGCTGCTACGTGCTGTGGCTGTCGTTGGCACATGTTCAGTGTGTCTGGCAGCAGTGACTGCGCCGGGGCACCTCAGTGGTCAACAGGAATGCCCGGTGGGCTAGCTGTCTTCGTACAGCAGGTGGGCGGCAATGGCAGTCGCAGTGTGGCACAATATGGTTTGTACCTCTTGGTCATCAAGAGTGGTGGTCCTCCCAGGGCAACGCTGCTGTAGGCGCATCAGCTACACGAAAGTGTTCAGCACCACAATCAGCTGATGCCGGTACCTCACTGTCGTTTTTGATCTCCATCTCCAGATCACTTGCATCAAACTCGGAGTCCGACAAGTCAGAGTCCTATTCAACGAAATGACGTAAAACGTCCGTGGAGTATTTCGCTTTGGTCTCTCGCCAGATGTCGATGCCAATTTAGATGCTGTTTGCTCTTCACTACTCACGCACTCGTAGGCAATCGAGGTCAAATCGACAAAGCTACGTAACTTTCCTTCTAGCAAAGAGAGTCAAACGTAAACGTAATGGTTTTGTTTTGTTGCTTACAGCTGATCATCGTCCTCCACCCCTCGATTCTGACAAAAGTCGACATCAGCCCTGAAAGAGTTAAAGGAAGGATGCGGGTGGACGGGCATTCCGACCAGGAGTAAGGAACATAAAAAAAAAAATTTTCGTGGAGTAATCCTTTAATGGAAAGATGTCTTTTTTTCAGAACAAATTTGAAAATAAAACTGTAATCATGACATAACCTCAGTTGTGACATCACATTCTGGAACCTTCTGGGCTGTTCTAAACAGACACTGACCATGACGTATGGAAACGCTGGATCCACCGAACACCTGATGTGGTTGTGGTAACCTCAGTTGTGACATCACATTCTGGAACCTTCCAGGCTGTTCTAAACAGACACTGACCATGACGTATGGAAACACTGGACCCAACCTCAGTTGTGACATCACATTCTGGAACCTTCTGGGCTGTTCTAAACAGACACTGACCATGACGTATGGAAACGCTGGATCCACCGAACACCTGATGTGGTTGTGGTAACCTCAGTTGTGACATCACATTCTGGAACCTTCCAGGCTGTTCTAAACAGACACTGACCATGACGTATGGAAACACTGGACCCAACCTCAGTTGTGACATCACATTCTGGAACCTTCTGGGCTGTTCTAAACAGACACTGACCATGACGTATGGAAACACTGGATCCACCAAACACCTGATCTGGTTGTGGTAACCTCAGTTGTGACATCACATTCTGGAACCTTCCAGGCTGTTCTAAACAGACACTGACCATGACGTATGGAAACGCTGGACCCACCAGACACCTGATGTAGTTGATAATCCTGGAATGAAGCAGTCTCGGCTATTCGAGTGACATTACCACTTCTATAAAATAAAGGAGAGACCCTAAATCCTGTTTGGTTTGTAGAAGGGTCCACAGCTGTGGGAAACATCCTGTGTGCTCCCAGTGCCCAAGAAAGGGGCATCTCAGGGACCCCAAGTGATCAGTTGCGCCCACTTCACACATCATGGAGACCTTTGAGCGGCTGGTTCTGTGACGTCTCGGACCCCTGATTGGCTCATCTGCCATTTGCCTATCAGACACACACACAGGTATGGATGATGTTCTGATCTTCATGCACCACAGGGTCCAACTCCCACCTGGACAAAGCCGCCCCCTTCAGCATTGCTCCATCCAGCTCCTTCTCTAAGTTCTCACCAGTCACATCTGCGTTTGTTAATAACCTGCTTTGTAAGATGAGGCCGACTACTTGTGTACTGGACCCCATCCCCACCACACTACTTAAATCCTGCCTTCGTGCCATAATCCCGACTGTTACAACAATAATAAACTCATCCTTTGACACTGGCTCTGTGCCACTCACTTTTAAAATTGCTTCTGTAACCCCAATGTTAAAAAAGTCTGGCCTTGATGCTGACAATCTTAACAATTTCCGGCCTATTTCCCATTTACCTTTCCTGTCAAAAGTTCTTGAGCGTGTTGTAGCTTCCCAACTCACCAATTACCTAACCTCTAATAATTTGATGGAACCCTTTCAGTCTGGATTCAGGGCGCGGCACAGCTGTGAAACTGCTCTGCTACGGGTAACCAATGATTTGCTTATGGCAGCAGACTCTGGACAAACCAGCATATTAATTCTGTTAGACCTCAGTGCAGCACGACATGACATCCTACTGTCCAGAATGGAGAACATGCTGGGTATCTCTGGCACTGCCCTCCAGTGGTTCAAGTCCTATCTGAGTGATAGGCAAGAGTTTGTTAGTCTTGGCAACAGTAGATCCAGCTCAACGCCAGTCACACAAGGAGTCCCTCAGGGCTCTGTCCTCGGTCCTCTGCTTTTCTGTATTTATATGCTTCCCCTTGGCCATATTATCCGTAGTTATGGATTGGGTTATCATTTTTATGCAGATGATACTCAGCTCTACTTCAATGTTAAAAGTGGAACTTCATCAGAGCTTTCTCAGCTCACAACCTGCCTTAGTGAAATTAAAACCTGGATGGAGCAGAACTCTTTAAAATTAAATTGCAATAAAACTGAACTCCTGCAAATTGGGACTAAAATGCAACTTAATAAAATGAGCTCCTTCCCAGTCCATCTTGGCAGTGATCTCATCAGACCTGCCTCTACTGTAAAAAATCTTGGTGTCATTTTTGATTCCTCCCTCACTTATTCCACCACATAAATCACATTAAGAAACTTTCTTACTTTCACCTCTGTCACATATCCCGTGTTCGCTCCTTCCTCTCCTTCTCTAATGCTGAGAAACTTGTCCCTGCTTTTATCACATCCCGCATCGATTATTGTAATTCCCTACTGGCAGGTGCCCCTTCTAATCTTATATCACAGCTCCAGCTTATTCAAAACTCAGCTGCAAGAGTCCTGACACGGACCAGCAGCAGCGAGCACATCACACCCATCCTGCTCTGCCTTCACTGGCTCCCTGTGTCCTACAGAATCGAATATAAAATCCTACTAATAACCTACAAAGCTTTAAATAACCTCGCGCCAAACTACATCAGTGACCTCCTCCATCACTATGTGCCTGCCCGCCCACTAAGGTCCTCTGATTCTGGTAATCTTGTTGTGCCCGTCACTAATCTACACTCTATGGGTGACAGCAGGGCCTTCAGCTGTATAGCGCCCAGACTCTGGAATGACCTACCAAAATTAATCAGGTCAGCTGACTCCATGAATTCTTTTAAAAAACAACTCAAAACTCATCTGTTCAGTTTGGCTTTTAGCTCTACTTGACTTTATTACCTTTCTCTCAGTTTACTTCTCTGTCAAGATGCTCATGTAACCTCTGTGTGTGTGTGTGCGAGACCATCAATTATGTTGTCTGTTTTTTTTCAGAATTTACTGTCTTAATCTTCTTTATTTATTTATCTGGTTTGTACAATGCTATATACTGTATATTCTGCCGTTCTTTATTATATTCTGTAAGTGCCTTGAGCATGGGAAAGGCGCTATATAAATAAAATGTATTATTATTATTATTATTATTGTGTTCTTTGATCTTCAACCCCATTCTGCCTCATCGACCAAGGAGGAAGCGCAAGGCTTTGAATCTTGATGCCCCCACAATCCCCTGGATCATGGACCACCTGACCACTGGAGAGCAGTTTGTGTGTCAGAAATGGTGGAGTGTCACACTGGAGCACCTCAGGGGTCTGTCCTGTCTCTGTTCCTGTTCACCCCCCCTACACAACAGACTACTAGCACCACACCAGTCCTCGCCATGTACTGAAATTGGCATCACAGGCTGCATTAATAAATGGAGAGGAGTCGGAGTTCAGGAAGGTTGTGGAGGACTTTGTCTTGAGGTGCGGGGACAACAACCTTCGACTCAACATCAGCGGACCTCTGGACACACCGAGGAGTCCACTCTCCATTGAGGGTGACAAGGACCAGCAAAACTGGACTGGTGTGACAACAGGGTGGCGCTGGACAAGAAGGACCACAACAGGCTGGACTTGGAAGACGTGGGCCTATTGATGTGAGCAGCAAGCCGCACCAGTCCATCATAGCCAGTGTGGTGGTCTCTTGGCAAAGCAACCAGCGAGCTCAAAAGCAGCACACGGCTTGAGCAGGAAAGCCTGCGCCATCACAGGGCGGACCCTGGGCACACCGGACACTGTTGTGGCAAAAATTGGACGCCATCATGAAAAATGCCCTCTGTGTCTCAGAGCACTTTACGCCACAGGGTGTGCTAAGAAGTGCCACTCTTGGGGGGTCTTTTCTGCCCACCGCTATCAAGCAATTCAATGCTTCTACCTGCCTGATGTACTTGTTCAGCTCATTTTTATTTATGGATTGATTGGCTGTATCAGCTGTCCTGTGAGTCCGTATCCTCGTTTTTGTGTTTCTGCTGTGTGTGCCAAACCCCCCCCCGCCCCCCCCCCCCAACGGTGGGATTAATAAAGTTTGTCTGATCTCATCTGAATGACTGGACACATGGAAACCCAACAACGTGTGACGAAGTGAAGTGTGAGGGTCTGAAAGCATTTAGCCGAGGCGGACGGAAAGGTTTGGCCTCAGTGAAGAGAGCTTATCAATACGCTTAACGTGGGCATAGAACCGGGCGCGAGGGGCTGTGACGTCTCAGGGTCACATCGCCCGTCACAGGCAGGGACCGAATTGGCAACTCGGATTTTTTCCACTTCAAACCCCTAAAGGCGGGGGGGGGGGGGGGGGGGGGGGGGTTTGGGGGACTCGGCAGGATGTCAAGAGGGCAAACAGTCGGCCCCCCAGCCTCGTAAGAGCAGTCACTTCCACTGCCCACCATGTGGGCTTTCAGGCCTGCTTTAGCTTATCTGATAGGAGGGCCTTGGCAGCACTCGAGTCTCCTTCAAGAGGCAAATCCGTGTTAACGATTAACAACGCTGACCTTTACGAGGGACAAAAGCAGCTTACCGATAAAAGTTATTCTCGCTGTTGGCAAAGATTACTTCCTTAAGTACTTTTGTGAAAAAGTAAAGACACCCCGTGGAAAACACCTGGCATGTATGAATAGATTTGAACAGCCAGACCAGTAGAACAGTGCCAACCGATAAAGGTGGCATACTTGAACATCTTCATGTGCCGTACCACATTTATTCACATTCAATCACGCCATGCCACCCTGGCACATCAGAAGAGGTCGGCCACCTGAAGCTAAGCACGTTTTGGGCCCACAGCGGTGGGCAATGTTGGCACTGGAGGGCCGCAGTGGCTGCCGGTTTTTTCATTGCTTCATTAGAAGCCAAGCCTTGCCAGTCTCAAACATCCTTTCATTTTACGGCTTGTCAGGTTCTTTTTTTTTTTCCTTTCCGAGGATGTCATCCAAATGATTTGAAGCCTAAAACGCGCCAACTTCAGTCAGTTCTATCCATCCATTTTCCAACCCGCTGAATCTGAACACAGGGTCACGGGGGTCTGCTGGAGCCAATCCCAGCCAACACAGGGCACAAGGCAGGAACCAATCCCAGGCAGGGTGCCAGCCCACCGCAGGACACACACATACACACCAAGCACATCCTAGAGACAATTTAGAATCGCCAAACCACCTAACCTGCACGTCTTTGGACTGTGGGAGGAAACCCACGCAGACACAGGGAGAACATGCAAACTCCACGCAGGGAGGACCCGGGAAGCGAACCCAGGTCCCCAGGTCTCCCAACTGTGAAGCAGCAGCGCTACCCACTGCGCCACCGTGCCGCCCTCAGTCAGTTCTGTCTTATTAAATCAAAGAGCGCGTGACATCAACGGAAACAAGTCAGACGGAGAACTGCTGGCTGCTTTGTCATTTACATCTTCTTGCTAATGAGGAGCCGTCAATAAACGCTTAAGTCAGTCTTGAACCGCTGCATGCAGTAATTCAGGGTGGGGAACCTGAGCAAGCGAGACCCCTACAATGAAGCATCAAAACGTCACTTGAGCAACAAGGGATTCGTCGGCAAAAATTAACTTCTCACAAAAACCTGCAGCCACTGAGGCCCTCCAGGAACCGACGCTGCCCACCCCTGATCTAGGGAATCGCAAGAGGTGTTGGTGAGACCAGCAGGGGGCGCTTAGCTTGTGGTTGTGTGTGGGGACCCCAATGCCTCAGTGCAGTAACGTGGGGGGCACTGTGTTGTAACAATGGTGCCATCCTTTGAATATGACAACAGTTTTAAAGGTCCCTGGGCAGTAGGGGGGTATCCTGAAGTCCTGGCTAAACTGGCAACCGCAGCCTAGTCATTCTGGCCCCCTAATCATCCTCTGTCTCTGATTGGCTCTCTCTGTCTCACCTAATAGCTCACGTGTGGCACAAAAATGGCTGACGTCACATCATCTAAGTCAGGGGGTTCTTAACCTGAGGGACGTGAACCCCCTAGGGGGTCCATGGATGGGATTCAGGGGGTCCGTGAGGGTCCGATAAAAATGAACATTTATATACAGTGGTGTGAAAAACTATTTGCCCCCTTCCTGATTTCTTATTCTTTTGCATGTTTGTCACACAAAATGTTTCTGATCATCAAACACATTTAACCATTAGTCAAATATAACACAAGTAAACACAAAATGCAGTTTTTAAATGATGGTGTTTATTATTTAGGGAGAAAAAAAAATCCAAACCTACATGGCCCTGTGTGAAAAAGTAATTGCCCCCTTGTTAAAAAATAACCTAACTGTGATGTATCACACCTGAGTTCAATTTCCGTAGCCACCCCCAGGCCTGATTACTGCCACACCTGTTTCAATCAAGAAATCACTTAAATAGGAGCTGCCTGACACAGAGAAGTAGACCAAAAGCACCTCAAAAGCTAGACATCATGCCAAGATCCAAAGAAATTCAGGAACAAATGAGAACAGAAGTAATTGAGATCTATCAGTCTGGTAAAGGTTATAAAGCCATTTCTAAAGCTTTGGGACTCCAGCGAACCACAGTGAGAGCCATTATCCACAAATGGCAAAAACATGGAACAGTGGTGAACCTTCCCAGGAGTGGCCGGCCGACCAAAATTACCCCAAGAGCGCAGAGACGACTCATCCGAGAGGTCACAAAAGACCCCAGGACAACGTCTAAAGAACTGCAGGCCTCACTTGCCTCAATTAAGGTCAGTGTTCACGACTCCACCATAAGAAAGAGACTGGGCAAAAACGGCCTGCATGGCAGATTTCCAAGACGCAAACCACTGTTAAGCAAAAAGAACATTAGGGCTCGTCTCAATTTTGCTAAGAAACATCTCAATGATTGCCAAGACTTTTGGGAAAATACCTTGTGGACTGATGAGTCAAAAGTTGAACTTTTTGGAAGGCAAATGTCCCGTTACATCTGGCGTAAAAGGAACACAGCATTTCAGAAAAAGAACATCATTCCAACAGTAAAATATGGTGGTGGTAGTGTGATGGTCTGGGGTTGTTTTGCTGCTTCAGGACCTGGAAGGCTTGCTGTGATAGATGGAACCATGAATTCTACTGTCTACCAAAAAATCCTGAAGGAGAATGTCCGGCCATCTGTTCATCAACTCAAGCTGAAGCGATCTTGGGTGCTGCAACAGGACAATGACCCAAAACACACCAGCAAATCCACCTCTGAATGGCTGAAGAAAAACAAAATGAAGACTTTGGAGTGGCCTAGTCAAAGTCCTGACCTGAATCCAATTGAGATGCTATGGCATGACCTTAAAAAGGCGGTTCATGCTAGAAAACCCTCAAATAAAGCTGAATTACAACAATTTTGCAAAGATGAGTGGGCCAAAATTCCTCCAGAGCGCTGTAAAAGACTCATTGCAAGTTATCGCAAACGCTTGATTGCAGTTATTGCTGCTAAGGGTGGCCCAACCAGTTATTAGGTTCAGGGGGCAATTACTTTTTCACACAGGGCCATGTAGGTTTGGATTTTTTTCTCTCCCTAAATAATAAAAACCACCATTTACAAACTGCATTTTGTGTTTACTTGTGTTATATTTGACTAATGGTTAAATGTGTTTGATGATCAGAAACATTTTGTGTGACAAACATGCAAAAGAATAAGAAATCAGGAAGGGGGCAAATAGTTTTTCACACCACTGTACTGTGGATTTAAAGTAGATGTAGTAGTAGTAATGGTAGTAGAAAATGTAGTAATAGTAGATCTGTTTTAATTTGCACAAGAGGATTGGAGTTCATAATTATAATGAGCGAGCGGCCATTACGTCTTGCACGTTTTTTTTTTAGATTGTTGAACTTTAAAGTTTAAAAATACTTTGTGTAAGTTAAATATGTATGAGACAAACAAACCTCGATATTTAAAGTACAGCGTATTCATTTAATGTAAAGTGTTTATGTGAATGCTAGCTGTACCCCGTGGCTTCGCCCACACAGTAGGGAAACAGGACAAACTTTAAAAATCAATAGACGTTGGCACAATATCTGATCGTGTGCAGCTCCGACGAGAAAGCGTTCCCGGCGTGGGGAAAAAAGCACGTGGCCATGTTAACTCTGACAATCAGCAGCTACCCTCTAAAACACAGGGAGCTCTGATCTCAAAAACATCAAACGTTATTCCTTAACAATCTGCAGATATGTCTGCTGAACAAACGGGTATGGCTAGCTAAGCCAAGGCGAGGTGCGCTCCAACACGTGGCGAGAGGCAGAGCGACTCGAATGGAGGCTGGCGTGTGAATGAGGAAGGCCCCGCCCACCTACTCTCGGCCCACAGCCACTCTATTGGATTTGCATAAATACATCGGTGGGCGGCACGGTGGCGCAGTGGGTGGTACTGCTGCCTCGCAGTATGGAGACTCGGGTTCGCTTCCCGGGTCCTCCTTGCGTGGAGTTTGCATGTTCTCCCCGTGTCTGCGTGGGTTTCCTCCCACAGTCCAAAGACATGCAGGTTAGGCGGATTGGTGATTCTAAATTGGCCCTAGTGTGTGTGTGCTTGGTGTGTGGGTGTGTGTGTGTCCTGCGGTGGGCTGGCGCCCTGCCCGGGGTTTGTTTCCTGCCTTGCGCCCTGTGTTGGCTGGGATTGGCTCCAGCAGACCCCCGTGACCCTGCAGTTAGGATATAGCAGGCTGGATAATGGATGGATGGGTGGATGGATTATTATTATTACTAGGGGGCTCTGCCCCCTGCTCACTTCGCTCGCCCACCCACAGGTTTGGCTACTCGGATATACAATTTAAAGAGATTGTTACTTTCATGGGAATTGTTACATACAGTATTGCATTATTTCACTTTCAAACTTCAGTAAAAACAATACTTGGAATGAACTTTTCGTCACTATCGCTTTGAATTTTGATTCCGCATTTGGACAACGCAACGTATGACTGCCCGTCAGAGAATTTTGTTTCTTTCTCTCTAATAAATAAAACAACTTTTTCAAATGTTTGTCCCTGTGATTTGTTAATTGTCATAGCATCACACCAACGTTTGTGAACGTCTTTATGAAGTTCTACTTTGTCTTCTATTCTTTGTCTTTTATTTCAGACCCCGACTGGACCTGTGAGGTTTTCCATTCCACTCGGTGCGGCCTGATTATTAGTTTCCTTATTTTCTGAATTTGCACATCGATTATTATTGTTCTTTTTTGGCATTCTTTTCTCTCCAACGCTTTTGGGTCTCCTTTCGACGTGCTGCTCTTTCTTTTTCACTTATTTGCCGACGTGTCTAAAACGTATAAAATGAATGTCCTGGTAAAACTTTGAAGAGCTGAGAGTGCAGGAAGCGTGTCTGCCAAGAGCATTCACACGACTGAGGTTGTTAGATGAGCGTGGTCTTGTTTGAAAATAGTTGTAAGTATGACGTGACTTGAAAGACTCTCATGTTAAAAGTCTCCGTCTCGCAGGACTGCATTCCAAAAAGTCTCGCCTCCTCGCCGCGTTTTTTCATTCGAATGGAGAGATTATGATTGGGCGACACTGACACGGGCTCCCTGTGCTCCGGTCTGTCATGACAGACTTAACTCTCTTTGAGATCAGAGTCTCTGACAAGCACAACCCGGGAAGCTTCAAGGCCTGGCGACGACGGTCTTGGTAGTTCAAAGGCTTTTTAATAATAATAATAATAAACACGCAGCCCCCCGGTGCCCAGTAGTGCAGTCGGGCAATGCGACTCGATAGATGTGAGTGCCATTGTAATAATGTTAATGAGCCCAACAGCAAATTAGCCGAGTCCATTGTGATCCACAGGCCCCCAAATGCATTTCAATTGTTCTGTTTATAAGGGCACAACAGTTCAGTGGCATTTCGTTTCATGTAAACAGCTTACTTGATGGGCAGTCAGTAAACACGGGCTCATAAAGGGCAGCTACACTGCCTGAGGGCCGCACCATCGTACTTAACTCTTTCAGGGCTGATGTCAACTTCTATCAAAAGGAGGAGTTGACGATGGTAATCAGCTGTAAAGTGTGACAAAACCAACCGTTACCTTTTAGTTGGAAAGGCAGCTTCATTGGTTTGACCGAGATTTCCTGGGCTCATGTGAGTAGTAAGGTGCAAACAATAGCAAAAATGGCACTGACACAATGGCGAGAGATACAAGCGAATACGTAAAGCAAAATACTGCGTGGACAAAGCTTTGCCTGTTATCTCTGAACCGGACTATGACTTTCCGGACTCCGATTTTGATACAAGTGATCGAAAACGAATGTGAGGTTCCAGCTTCAGCTGACTGGTCCCCAGTTAATCGTGGTGGTGTTGAACAGGTTCATGTAGTTGACACACCTATGGCAACGTTCGCCAGGAAGACTGCCACTTAACAATGGTAAGAGGTAGAAACTAGTTTGCAATGCACTGTGACCATGACCCCTGCTGCTGCTGCTGCTGCCTCGGCTACACACAGACAGTGTCACACACGAGCGCTTAGGAGACTGTCAACAAGCCCAGAGGTGAGTGAAGGTGTAAAGGATGAAGGGTTGTTTGATGGTATTGATATCTCTTTCCCTAACTTTTCAGAACCAAAGAAGACAAATAAGCATTCACCACTTCACATTCCAGAAAATGGCTTTCCATCCACTATTCCATCCTCCTCCGTCACTTCCGGTCTCCCTTTGATGACATCACGTCCGGCTTCTGATGATGATGCCAATCCTGTCCTCCCCAGATGACATCACTTCCTCCTTAATTAATCAGCAACCATTTTGTATAAAAGCACCTTCAAACCTTCTGTACTTTGTCGAATATCTGCATTTAAACAGTTTTGACCAAATTGCTACCTGTTCCTAACAATATAAGGGGGCCAATCCCCAACTCTTTATATTTGTTTTTGTGACATCTTATCACAACAACCTGACAGCAAGCCTGCCGCACATTCTTGGCAAACTGGCAGCCGCAGTATACAGTAATCCCTCGCTACTTCGCGGTTCACTTTTCGCGGATTTTATATGTAAGCATATCTAAATACATAACGCGGATTTTTCGCTGCTTCACGGGTTTCTGCGGACAATGGGTCTTTTTACTTGCTTCCTCAGTTGGTTTGCCCAGTTGATTTCACGTAAGAGATGCTATTGGCGGATGGCTGAGAAGCTACCCAATCAGAGCACGCAGTTAAGTTCCTGTGTGCTGCTGATTGGCTCAGCGACGGAGTGTTGCATTAACCAGGAAGTCTCATCTCACTCATTCATCATTAACGTGCTAATGCTTCAGGGGCCGTGTCCAAGCACCAACAGACGATGCAAATGATTGCAGAAAAGGTAAAAGTTTTGGATATGTTGAAGGAAGGGAACAGCTACACCGCTGCAGGACATCGATTCTCTTTATTTAAAAAGGAGGAAAAGCATATAAGATCTACGGCCGCAGTGTCCTTTAACCAGGGTGCAAAACGAGTTGCAAGTGGACGTGATAAGGCAGTAGTCTGGATGGAATCTGCTTTAGGAATCTTTGCAACAAGGTCGACGACGTCATGACCGCCTACAAGCTGCTACGTGTACTTCACTATACAGTAAGTGTAAACTTATCTATCGATTTCATTTTGCTTAGCAGTTGTCCCTGTTTTTAATAGAGTAAATGGTGGGTTGTAAACAATACAGGGAGGGTTTAAAAACGTCCAAATACACGTTAAATAATTAAATAAATATGGTGTCCCTACTTCACGGAAATTCAGTTATTGCGGTCGGCCTTGGAACCTATCTCCCGCGATAAGTGAGGGATTACTGTACAGCAACAAATGTTTAATGTTGATTTCTATAACACCCCATTGCTTTTCAGAAACTATGTTTTTTTGGAAAAAATATTCAGCCCTCAAAGAGTTAATGCTGTTTTCGGGCCCCTCCAGAGATCTGCCGCAGGACTCGTAGAGGGACCCCCTGTTGTGATCTCCAAGTGTGCGCGGGCCTCAAAAAGCCCAACCTGCCTGCTCCCACAGGTCTGAAAATGACTGAACAGGCCTCACCTCGGGCAGGCTAGCCCCTAAACTCAAAAGGCAGGCTGACCTCCCCACCATTAACCCCTGTGCTCCCCAACATATTTTGAACTTGACAAGTAAAGCTTTAGCACAAAGTGACATTGTTACACTGTTCTAACACCAGATTTCAAGTCTCGGTACGCGGTCTGTAAGATAAAGGTGCACAGTTTTTTTTATCACAAATACCGTCAATGCAGCTCCATTTTCATGACCTGAGCCTTTGAATGATGATGTGCCTCAAAACAATCTTTGTTGGCAGAACCAAAGCCCAGAAGACACCTTGCATGATTTTCACCAGTGCATAGTCAAGTCATTAACTGAATCGTCATCACTGATGTCACTCTCAAAATCGTCAGCGCAGTCACCAGCTAAAATATCCTCTGAGTGCGAGTCTAACAGCAACTGTCTGGCTTGTTCAGCTGTAAATCGCCGCCCTTTTGGCCGTGTTTCGTCATCCGGTACCCATTTTACTACAGCTAGCTGTTGGATTGCTCACTTCGCCGCTTCTTGCCACCCGCTGCTGTACTACTGACTGGCGTTTCTGCTTTGCTTGACTGATTTTTACGTTTCGGCATGAAAAAGCAATCAAAACCACGCTGAATTTACAGATGAAAACGTTTCTCCTTATAAACCCACATGCAAAAACGAAAACAATTCAATTTTTGGACCGGCAAAACCAAGTGGCGTCAGTGGTGTGCGCGACGTATACATTAATAAGAGCACTGGCCGGTATAGCGGCCCACTGGGTAATGGCGGTAGATGGGCAGGCTGGTAACCTGGCCTTTCGGGTATATACGCCTTTCCGGCAGGCTGCGATTCCAAGGGTTAAAGATCAAAATGCTAAGTAATCACAAAAATGAGCAGGAAAAAAAATACAAAAATATTCAAAAATGTAAGATTTAATAAAGTAGAAGAACAATCAAAAAGATTGTCAGAAACAAAAAAAAAACAAGCCAGGAGCAAAAATAGTTCTGGCCAAAAGGCAAAACATAAAGAGACCGCTCCAAAAACGGCAAAACCAGGAACGGTGCCTTAAATCGTGAGCCGAGGGTTAAAAACAGAAAATCCTCAAAGACATGAAGTGCAAACCAAATGTAGGAATGCAAGCAAAGTGCTGAGCTGTGATTTAAATACCAGGGGGGGCGGAGACTCGAAGTGGCCCCGCCCACCTGGCTCAGCTGCAGTGTCAGGTGGCCCCGCCCACTCCAGCCTCCATGTCATATAACTGAAAGAGCTGTGCACCACAAAACTAACATTTACAAACGCCAAATTATTAATAAAAATATGAACTGAATCACACAACATTACAAAGAAGACAAGAACAAAATCAACCACATTTTTTAAATATTTAAATAAGCAGCAAGTATACCTGAGCCAGGCATGGAACTCTCACTGAAAGACAGCACACGCCTGAGACCTGAACGTGGCTGTCATCTTACTGCGTCGGCTGGCGTTTTTTATTGATTTTTTTTTTTCTGTCCTCCCTGGCCATCTGACCACAGCACGAGACTTTGTTATAATCACTCGAGACGCGTCTATAATCAAGGATTCTACTGCTTGTACGTCACTTTTTATTTAGCTGCATATTGATTTATTCTTCTGTTTCATTTTTGGTGCTTTTATCCATTCACTCACTTGTTTACTTCTAATGTGTTGTTGTTTCTCTCCGTTTGGCGTTTGGGGGTGGCAAGTGGGGCGACCGCCCCAGACCCTGCACCTAAAGGGGCTTTTGAGATCTGCGTGTCCCGTTCGAGCGGATTTGTCAAGTTATATTCTCCAGTATATATATATATATACATATATATTTCAGATATTGGCTGTTCTATTGTCAGCCTGAATGTATAAATATTTTAATCAGAAAACCCTTTTCTGATAAGAGTGAAGGTTTGGTTTGCACTTTGGTGGCTACATTTTGATTAACAATACCTGACTGATTTTGTATTTCGTATCCTTATATTTATTAGAAATTATCATTGCAATAATTAATGATAATAATACAAATAAATGTGCTATAGCTTTGTGTTTGTTGTTTAACCTTTGAAATGCACCCTGAGTTGCATGTAAATGTATGATAAGGTGCTATACAGTATACTGTAAAGGTACTACTATTATAAAATTATTACTTTTTATTTATTTTTATTATTATTAAATGTTAATTACTACTATTACTGTATGATGACTTTTATAAATACTTTTATTATTATTATTATTATTAACAACAGTGGTGGGCTGGCGCCCTGCCCAGGGTCTGTTTCCTGCCTTGTGCCCTGTGTAGGCTGGGATTGGCCCCAGCAGACCCCCGTGACCCAGTAGTTAGGATATAGTGGGTTAGATAATGGATGGATATTATTATTAAATGTTTATTTTTGATTATTTTATGTATTGTTATTTTTTTATTATTATTTTATTTGTATTATGAATTATTATTAATGGTATGATGACTTTTATAGTTATTATTATTAAATGCGTATTTTTTTATTTATTACTTATTTTTTATTAAATGTTTATTATTACTATTAATTGTATGATGACTTTTATAAATAGTTACTTTTAATATTATTATTAAATGTTTATTTTTGATTATTTTATGTATCTTTATTTTATTATTATTATTTTATTTTTATTATGAATAGCTGTTTATTATTAATGGTGTGATGACTTTTATAGTTATTATTAAATGTTTATTTTTATTTATTACTTATTTTTTATTAAATGTTTATTATTACTATTAATTGTATGATGACTTTTATAAATAGTTACTTTTAATATTATTATATGTTTATTTTTGATTATTTTATGTATCTTTATTTTATTATTATTATTTTTATTATGAATAACTGTTTATTATTATTAAATGCTATGATGACTTTTATAGTTACTATTATTAAATGTTTCTTTTTATTATTTTTATTTGATTATTTTATTTGTATTATTAATAAATTTTTATTATTAATGGCATGATGACTTTTATAGTTATTATTAAATGTTTATTTTTATTATTTGATTATTTTTATTCTATTATTAATGTTTATTATTAACTAGCTGTCCCCCGTGGCTCCGCCCACGTAGTAGTGACACAGGCCAGTGAGGAGGCCCCGCCCAGCTCCCCACTCCTGACGTCACACTTCCCCCTCCCCTCGGATTACCACAGATATGTCGCTCCTGCTAGTGAACTCTGACTCTTAGCGCAATGACAGAAGTCACAAAATCAGCCAGAATGTCCAAGCAAATTCTAGAAATAACCCCAATCTAAATCTGTTAAGTAGTTCTCTCATTCGCTAGCTAAGCAGAGTTAAGGCTGCACCCCAAGGCTGGCACGCGAGTGAGGAGGGCCCCGCAGCCCAATGAGTTTCTCTCAGATTCGTGCTAATAAATCGGTACCACAAGCGAACTCTGCTACTTAGCGCGATGAGAGAAGTCGCAAAATCAACCGGAATGTTCCAACAAATTATAGAAAAAAAACCCAATCTAAATCTGTGAAGTCGTTCTCTCATGAAAAGCGGACAGACATACAAACGGGTCTAAAAAACTATAAGAAATTTCGCGCTTGGACAGTGAAATTTTTCAAACCGTTTCGTAGCGAGCACCGAGGGTAACCTACAGTCCAAATTTCAAGTCCCAAGTCCTCCTGGTTTCGGGAGATTTCCTGATGAGTGAGTCACTGTCTGGTATTTGGCTTTTATATATACAGATTGTATGATGACTTTTATAAAGTGATTACTATTATTATTGTTGTTTATTTTTTTATTTGTATTTGATTAGTTTCTTTTTATTATTAATAAATGTTTATTATAGATTGTATGACGACTTTTATAAATAAAGTTATTATGATTATTATCCCACCAAAGGTGCCACTGTCACCAGATCCGTATTCTTCCTTTGTTTCCCCGTCCTCATTCTTTCCTGAGACGGTGTTAAGAATCGCCTGGCACTGGCACACGACTCGCCAATGTCTTGGCACAAGCGGTCCTCGCCACCTCACTGCGCCGCTTCATCGCCTTGGCTCATCAGATCAGCTCCACTGTTAAATTCTAGACGTCAAGGGTCTCCTGATGTCCATCTGACAATCCACCGGCTGACTAGGAAGAGGAGCACAGCTGGAGAGTTCAGAGCAGAACCTTTCTGAGAATTTACCAAGGCTTTGTTATCATAAAATACTACGGCCTTTGTAGCTATTTATAGCCGCCCTGTGCCTGAGTGACAGCGCGGTCTGAGCCGGGACGTCCTCTTCCAAAGACTTCTCTTGCCCGCTAACTGTCGGAGTGTCTCCCCCCCCCATAGCCAGCAGCCCTCTTACTCTGCCGTTAATTAAAACCCCAGGGGAGACGGGCTGAACCCTCGTTATCTGTAAGCCTGATGTTGACATCAGTTCATCGAGATGCCAAGGACAGGAGTGTCACTTACCTCCTCGGGGTCCTCCTTTTCCTCCGAAGGCTCTGCCTGGCTGTTACTGTTCATCCTGAGCAGGAGTTCAGAGACGGTGCTGCAAGGCCCACCTGTCCCACCCCATGCAGTTTTCAGTTCTTAAGACCACTCACACAGGGAGCCAAAGAGGGCTCAGTTTTAGGTCAATTCCTTATCCTTCAGATGGCACGGCTACTCTCGCCCTCTTCCCTGGCCTGCACCTTTTTGAGTCCGTTTTTCAATTTATTTTTTGCTCGTCTCTTTTTCAATCCGCCCGCCAGCACCTTTTCTCACATCCAATCTGCGTTTCGCTCACGCACTCCTCTCTCCTACACAAACTGACCAAAAAACTCGAGTCCTGTGGCGGGGAGAGCTGCATTAACAGCCTGAAATCCTGTTACAGGATTGCAGAGGCTAAAAGCGGCCTTCAAGGAGAGGCAAACCAGTTCAAGCTGCTCTCACCTTCATTTCCTCGCCTCGCTGGGGAAGAAGCTTCACTATTCAACTTGGGATCTGAAACAAAGGCGTGTGGGCATTCGGAGCCTCTGTGCCTACGGGGCAAGGGTGGCAGAGGAGAACAAAGCAAGAGACGTAAATATCAGCCCATGGCAGCTCCGTCCATTCAGCTATTTTTGAAGCCTTTTCCTCAATCCATTTTTCTTTTCCCCTTTACGGTGTCACTGGATGAGCGAGAAACAGAAACCAAATCGAAAAGGGACACCACCGGCCCCAGGGGACGTGAAGAAAATCTTCTGAGGCGCAGATAAAAACGTGCCAACTCCACACCAGGAGACCCCATTAGAGTTAAGAATTGAGCCGTAAGTGACAAGCGCTAAACTACTGCCCATTTTATGTGCCCGCCATTCTGTTAGAAGGTGACATGAAGCAGGAACCCGTCGTGGCCACGTTGAGTGCCAGGTGGGTTACCATCTCTAAGAGCGGCACCAGTCCAGCAACCCGCACATTTGCTCAGGAAGCCTGTGAGAACTTTAGAAAAGTCCAACCTTTACAGTTGATTGGTCAGAACTTGACCCCTAAGACTCTTCATGCCACGAGGAGACAGAGCGGCTCACTTTGTACTTTACGGAGTCACGGGGGAGTCAGATACCGCAGTCCGATTTGAGTTCATTCCCAATATTTTCAAATCGTTATCAGCCCCCCCTCTGCTTTACTCTGCTTCTCTTCTCAGTATCCGGGTGTGGCCAGTGCCATCTTAACAGCATTACAGGCCCCCCTGGGGCCTCAAACCTACGCAACCACTCAGCAAGTCACAGCATACATAGATTAGCGTGAGGGTAACTGCCCAGCGTGCCCATGCGTTTAGACAGCCCTGGGTGTGGCACTTGGTGCCAATGCACTCCTGCCTGGCTGCTCTCATCTCGGATAAAGGAGCGTTGGAATCATCGGATGGAAAGATTCTCTCATCTGATTGGACGGCCAGCACAGAGTCCCAGGAGCGGGTGGGCCGGGCTCTCCAGGACTTTTGACTTCCTCTTTTATGATTTTATAATCTTCTCCGTTGTCAACTGGCATGAAGTCCTTCTGTTAATTAATGGATAGACAAGTAAGCCCGCGATTCGCTAACGAATCGGAAATCCAAGACTGGCAATCAGTTTCTGTTCTGTCCGATATCTGGATGGATGACATATAATGGAGGGTGGGTGCGTCTGGGGAAATGTCATTTAATTACGTAAGCATATCTGTACTAAAGCGGTTTCGTTTTGTGGAGACGTGATTCCGTTTCCTTTGCTGACACCGACTGCTGGCAGAGTGGAGCACAGCAGGTTTAGTGTACAGGTTGTGGTGTTCACTGAGTCTGGGAAGCCACTGGGTTTGAGTCTGTGACCGTTATGTGATCTATATTACTGGCACAGTGGATTAGAGCAAGTGTAGTGTACAGGTTGTGTAGTTTGGGCGCCACCTACTGACTCTGGGAAGCCACTGCGTTTTGGGAAGCCACTGCGTTTGACTCTGGGGTGTGCGCCACGGCGCATTACGTTGTGTAATTTGGGCGCCACCTACTGACTCTGGGAAGCCGCCTAGTTTTGGGAAGTCACTGCGTTTGACTCTGGACTCTGGGGCGGGCGCCAAACTGAATGACTGTTATGTGATCTACATTACGGGCACAGTGGATTAGAGCAAGTCTAGTTTACAGGTGGTGGTGTTCGGGCACCACCTACTGACTCTGGGAAGCCGCCGCGTTTTGGGACGCCGCTGCGTTTGACTCTGGACTCTGGGGCGGGCGCCAAGGCCGCAGTACGCATGCGCCTCGGTGCGTCTGCCGTGCATATATTAACTGGTTTAGTAAGATAGATAAGATAGATGTTGTTGTTTTCCACGTATGTTTAATCGGTCTCCACCCCGTTCTCCGTGCGTTTTAACAAATCTTTGCGTACCAGTTCTGTATTTAGTCATTAGTGTCATCTGCATTGTAACTGAGAATTGTTCACAGCGCTCCTGCACCAGCACCCGGAAATACGTTTGATTGCATCGTGTACTACTCCAGTAATACCAGCACAAGGCAGCAACCAACACTGAATGGAAGCCCCGGGCGTCACATCTACCCTGACGGTCCAGGACACCTGAACACAACCCCAGTGGAGAGACGGACAGCAAGCCTCTTCTGCATGGGAAGTGACCAGGCGACAAATCAGCAAGCTTACAGAGCTAAAGCAGAAAACAAACTCCCTTCAGCAACATGGGAGATGTTAAGAATGGACTGCTCATCAGTGTTGGGCACAAGGACTCCAGGGCTTGGCTGTTGGAAGGGAATGCAGGCAAGGCTAACACACTGACCAAGTTTTTTAATAGACTGCTCCTCCTACCACCATAACTGTCTTCTTCCAATAACCAGGCCCCCCCCCCCCTCCCTAAACCATACCTACTACATCAACAAATACCACCACTTGAACTGGTCTGGTCAATAAAGAGTCCACCACTTACTGATGACTACGTGAAGAGACAACTGAGGAGACTGCACAGACTGGACAGAAGTTTTTAGGGTCAGGCCACTTGGATGATTCTGCACTAATGGGGTCATGGGGTCACAGCAAATGAGGTATTCATGACATTGCAAACCACTAACTTAAACATTACTCACCACCGAGTGCTTCCAGTAGTAGGCAATCTCTTCCATGTTTGTGATAGGGTTCAAGAGAAAGTGATCCCTCCATTCCTTCCAGTCGATAGTCATTGTCCCATCTTTGTCCATACTGGTAATGTGGAGGAACAAACAGGTAAATCAGCAGAAGGTCAACCCATAAACGCGAACGTCTGCCAAAGCATGCAAATGAAACACTCACCTCTTCAAGATCTTCTCCGCCTGCTGTTGGGACACACACAACCCCAGACCTTGGAGCGACTGCAGGATCTCCGACACATCAATCTCACCTACAGCAGGCAGACAAAGACTTGACTCAGGTGTTCTCCGGGGGCACCGCTTTCAGCCGTCTTGATAGCCAAGTCAGTCTCGCCACACCCTTCACGGAGGAGAAGCTAAATCCTCAGCTAGAACCGAGGATATGAACGGTAGAGCTTCCTTTAAACCCCAAACTCGCCCAAAGTTGGCCTACAAACGAACGAGTTCCAGGGTGGAGCGACATGCACGCCGTTCCACCCCTCTGATACTCACCATCGTCGTTCTTGTCGAGGCTGTGGAACATCAATCTCAGCTTCTTCTCGTGCTCCTCGAGGTACTCCACAAACTCCTGAAAATCCAGCTGGCCATCCAAATTGGTGTCACCCGCTCGGAGGATATCCTGTGGTGGCCAAAACACACCGAGAATTAGATTACAGATGTAAAGATCAATGATTGACCGAGTAACGCTAAACTATAAGATGATATCGTGTACCGTATGTGTCATTAGTGGGATGTGTTTGTTTAGTTTCAGAGACACACACACACACACAAACACGTGTGAAAAAGTAAATGCACCCGACGGAAGTCGTTAACTTTTCTTCAGAGTATTGGAACGGGCAAACAGGCAAGTGCTGGGAAGGAAACTTTGATTCAATCAAACACATCAATAGGTGGTCTATTTGGGGGGGTTAAGCCCGCCCTTAGCCTCAGAGGCTGGTATTGGCAGAAATGACTTGTGTGTGTGACTGCCCACCAGTCTCGGACATCGACTCCCTCGGAGATTCCTTCCGCTGCAGGAGGTTCCTGTGGGTTTTCTCTCCACTGCTGTCCTGGAGGTTGACGCTTCAAGTCCCATCACTTCCGCGAGGGATCCTACTCTGTTGGGCACTTCAGCAAGAACCCTTAACCTGTAAAACTGAATCCAGGGGCACTCGCTGCACAATGGCTGACCCTGCACCCTGTGGGTTTAAATCAAAAATAAAATCAAAATCCACTGCCACAGCCAGCATTTGAATCGGCTCCAACATCAGGGTTCTGACCAGGCCCGCCGTCCACAGCCCTCCATTTCTTGGTGGATTCGCCAACGTCCTTTGGATCATAATCGGGTTGAAAGGCCCATTTTGACCTCAACTTCAACTTTTGCACAAACTCACTGTGATGCTGAGCACAATTCCTAGTTGACTCGATGACTGCCCGGGCCCCGAGGCAGCAAAGCGACTCCAAACCAGAACACCAGCACCACCACCCTTCACAGCTGGCATGAGACTCTTCCCCTGAAATGCAAGTCTGTCTACAGTTTGCTCCACACATGTCTACTGTTACGTCGTCTTTGATTCATCTCACCAGCATCCCTGACCTGGTCTTTGCCTTGACGTCTAGATGGCAAACTGAAGTCCTCTTCTGCTGTTCTCAGTGGACAGCAAGCAGTCATTCCTGGCACAGCCGCCATGCTGGTCACATGTGTACCATTTACCTCTGTTTGTAGATGCTGGCACTTGGACACCAACTGTTGGAAAGGTTGTGCCTGCAGATCCCACAATGAAATTTGGAGTTAATATAAAAGGTTCAGCTTCTGGCCAGAATTTGTGAGGCAGCCCAGTTCTGGCCAAATTAGCAGTGGTGTGAAATTTACGCCACTTGCAGAGGACTTTACTTGATTTCAAAGAATTTGGTGGTCTTTTGACATCCCCTGCCAGACTCCTAGGCTTCCACAACCTGGAGGGCTCTTTTAAGATGCTGGCACACGTCACTTAGCGAAGAGAACAGCAGACCCCCCCCCGACGTCAGCACTCGGGTCCGCCTTCCCACTCCCTAAGGAGGCTCTGATCATTGGCACCTCATCTACAACACCTGATTAGGACTTTATGGATTCGAAGTGGTGACACATTGAAGGGTGGACTTGACAAATCTGCACCTGTTTAGAGTACGAGAGTGAAGTCGGCATGTCAGTTTGATCTTTTGGGTATCCAGAAGGTTCCCAGTTCGAATCCCATCACTGCCATAAGGGATCCTACTCTGTTGGGCCCTTCAGCAAGAACCCTTAACTTGTAAAACTGCTCTGGGGGTCCTCACTGCACAATGGCTGACCCTGCGCTCCGACCCCCCCTTTACAGTGACAATAAAGTTGAGTCACTTCACTTCAAAGATGTCACCTCTGTCTGTCGGCACGGCCTGCATGAAGATCTATTGCTCTTTGGTACAAATACGTTGATGGGGGGCACCTACTTTTTCACACGACTGTATGTACAGATTTTTGAGGGGTTTGACTTACAGGGGGAGCTCATCTTCCAGTTCTGCTCATCATTGGGAAAAACGACAAGAGAAGAACATCCCAGGGTTTCACTTCCTTATTCTTTTGTGTGTTGCATGAACGACGGCAGGGTGGGTCCTTTAGGTGGGCTAACATTTTATTAGCGACGCCATCCCTTTACCACACCACACCTCACTGGCTGGCCATGACAGGCCCTGGGCCCTCACGCTATACACGCTGATGTGGCTCTCTGAAGCCCCTTGGGGGGGTCTACCCTTTTTTTTTTTTTTTGGTCCATTACACATAGATTCATCTCGGCCCCCCACTGAGCTGTGAAGGCCTCACTTATACAGTAAGATGACCGCCGCTCACATAACACTCTGCCAAGTCAGCTCGCTGCTGTTGAGTGAAAAGGGAGGGGTGACGGCCGCCCGAGGGGGGGATTCATGCCAGAGAGGCTGCTGCCAGGTAACGTCTAACAGCTCGTGCCTGTTATGCCAGGGAAGAAGAATCAAAAAAAACAAATGTAGATGTGAGCGTCAGTAGGCTTTGTGCCCCTAGGAGCCAACTGACCCGAAATCAGAGTTCTGTAACACTTCAGTCCTGGCGCTGATCTTTCTGCTCATCGCGACAGAAATTAAACGAGAAGAATTGCAGAGATACGGGAAGACGTTTTTCCGTCCGGCCATTTTAGCTCTCGACCGTCCTCGAGAAACTGCGACACGCGCACACACCCATCATCGAGATTTTCGTATCCGGAGAACCTAAAGCATTGAGATCCCTCGAAAACTGGCGATTGAAATTTTGGACGAATCTAAAGCTTTTGCCCCCCCCTCCCACCCCCCAGATAATAGATTAAGGTGGGGGGCAAAAGCAAAAAAAAAAAAAAAAAAAATCGCATAGACGGCGCAGCCAGCTGGAGAGGTCAGGTGTGAGCATGACGGCAGAGACCCTCGAGAGAAGGTGAAAGGAAAACCAACCCGAGCTCAAAGGCTGCTGACGGACGGCACACAAGCCAACCCCACTGAGGATGAGGAGGGTGAGGAGGCCGCGGCGAGCGACAATCACGGCTCTCCTTTCAAACTGCGACTTGAGTGGTCTCAGAGCGGGGGGCTTGAAAGAACTGGCAACTAACTGTAACGGCGCGTCACACTCCGTCAAAAGGGATATGCTTGTTAAGAGAGGGGATAACGGAGAACCACAGGAGTTCAGTACTCAAAACACCCGAATCGACACATGTGCCCAGCAACACCAGTGAAGCCTGGACAAGGCGGCACGACGTTCACCATCGGCCTGCATGTCTACACGGATAAATAAAGAACCGTAACATGGCTGCCTAATCAGAAATGCAAACACGGCTTGACAAAATGGCCGCAGCGTTTTAACACGTCGTATACACAGAGACCACAACGCTCATCTAAACTCAATGCACTGTTGTTAAGTGACATGGTGACGCCGGAGTTAAAATGGCAGAAAGATGTCGCAGCAGACACGTGGGGCTCAGTAGCTGCGGTGGTCTATGTGTGTGCGTCTGTCTGTCTCCACGGTCACTGCACTCATTACAAGGTGCACATTAATCATTAAGCTTCAGGTATCTTGTGCTACTGAACTCCTGAAGGGCTAACCACAATTTGGACTTTTGATTTTCTCTCCGCGTCATCTCTTTTGTTCAGTGGCTTTTGCTTTGTCCCTGAAAGCCCATCGGCAGTTTAAAAACACGCGGACTGGAGGAATTGGGGGCGGGGCTTTTAGGAGCCAGCCCTGTGGGTGAGGTCAGCCCTGTGGGTGGAGCTGTTCCTTTGGGTGGAGCCAGTCCTGTGGGTGGAGACAGTCATGTGGGTGGAGATGGCCATATGGGTGGAGCTGTTCATATAGGTGGAGCCAGTTCTAAGGGTTTAGACGGCCATATGGGTGGAGCCAATCCTGTGGGTGGAAAAGGCCCAGTGGCTGGAGCTAGTCATGTCGCTGGGGTTGGCCCTGTGGGTGGAGTCTGCCCATATGGGTGGACTCAGTCCTGTGGGTGGAGCTGGCCCTATGGGTGGAGCCAATCCTGCGGGTGGGGCCTATCATGTTGGTACTCACCCCATAAGGTTTGAGTCTGTACTGTGGGTGGAGCTAGTCCTGTGGGTGGAGTCAGTCATGTGGGTGGAGTCAATCCTGTGGGTGGGGGCGGCACTGTGGGTGGAGCCTATCATGTCGGTACTCACCCCATATGGTTTGAGTCAGTCCTGTGGGTGGAGTTGGCCCTATGGGTGGAGCCAATCATGTGGGTGGAGCTGGCTGTATGGGTGGAGTCAGTCCTGTGGATGGAGCTGGCCCAATGGGTGGAGTCGGTCATGTGGGTGGAGCCAATCCTGTGGGTGGGTGAGTGGAGCCTATCATGTCAGTACTCACCCCATATGGTTTGAGTCAGTCCTGTGGGTGGAGCTGGTGCTATAGGTGGAGCGAATCCTGTGGGTGGAGCCAGTTATGTGGGTGGAGCTGGCTGTATGGGTGGAGTCAGTCCTGTGGATGGAGCTGGCCCAATGGGTGAAGTCAGTCATGTGGGTGGAGCTGGTCCTATGGGTGGAGTCAATCCTGTGGGTGGGGGCGGCCCTGTGGGTGGAGCCTATCATGTCAGTAGACTCACCCCAGATGGTTTGAGTCAGTCCTGTGGGTGGAGCCTTTGCAGTGCAGGATTTCCCCGCTATTCACCACACTTTTTTACGGGTTGTCCTAGGACGGTGGGCTCATCTGACCATCACGTCAGGACTCGTATTCCTGTAATTTCGGTTAATAAAGCAACACCACGTCATAAAAGGCAGCAAATGGAAGCAAAACAGAACAACGCCTTCTGCGCTAAATCATAATCCATCTTCATTTATACAGATGCATTTGGCATTTGGCTTCTTTTACTTTCTAAATGCAACGTTCATACCAAAAAGTCACTGGTGCCCCCCCCACTACCCCCTGCTCCTCTACAAATCCAGTCACGTGAGAAGGCACTTCCAGTGCTAGGAATGTGAACGCGTCACCTCGCCGTAAACAGAAAAGCTTGGAAGCGACAAAGCCAAAGTGAGAGCGAGGAGGACGTCACGCAGGAATGTGGGCCTGCAGGGGGTCGAGGAATCACACGACACCCCTCAGGCAGAGCTCACGGCTGGAAGTTAACCGCAGACCACCACCAAAGCCTGGACCCCCGCAAATCCCAACCAGTTTGAAAAGCCGCCAAGGAAGCACATCAGCGATAACTGGGCTCGAATGTAAGAAGAGAGCCGGACACGAGTAACAACTTGAAGAAACAAGTCTGAAAACGTATGTGGGGCCGAACAGTCAGGCGCTGAGCTCAGTCAGGGACAAAGCCCACCGCAGCACTCCTTGTGTGATGTCAGGCTGTACACTGTAATAACGGTGTTGTATTAATGATTAGTCACCAGTTTTTGCTGCTCATGAATTACTTTTTCCCCCTCATTTTAACAGACTTGCTATTTAAGGCTCAAATCCCTTAACTGTTTCTTTCATTCATTAATTAGAAACAATAATGAGATACAAAACAAGCCAACACACGACCAGCTAACCCATCGTGTCCATCAGAAAATAATGAAAGGTGAAGGTCTCAGTAGTGTCGATCTACTCAGGTCCACTAAACATTTTGACGGGGCGTCCTGCTGTGCTCAAATGAGAGTACCAACAAGCCCTGTAATTAAATAACGAAATAAATTAACAACAACCATCAGCTTCTGATTAAGAAAACGGTTGGAATGAAACCTCGATTCTGGACACGGCCGTCATCATCAGACTGCTCATCTCCAAATTTGCTTCTTCCTTCTTGTTCTGCAGACCAACACTATACAAGCTCCAGGGTGGTCGCCCACACAAGGCGCACGCCACCTTGCAGTGGCAGGAAACGTCGCTGAAGTCTGAAGGATGTTTCATAAGAACAGATAATTAGAACATGAGAACGATCGAGACGAGGACGGGCCATCCAGCCCTGCAAAGCTCGCCAGTCCCATTCACTTATTTCTTCCAGAAAAACATCAAGTCGAGTTTTCAATGTCCCTAAAGTCCTCCTGTCCACCACACTACTTGGTCGCTTATTCCAGTTGTCTATTGTTCTCTGTGTAAAGAAAAACTTCCTGACGTTTCTGTGAAATTTCCCCTTCACAAGTGTCCAGCTGTGTCCTCATGTTCTTGATGCGCTGATTTTAAAGTCACCGTCTCGATCCACCGGACTGATTCCCTTCATCATTTTAAACACTTCAGTCGGGTCTCCTCTTCATCTCCTTTAAAGGCTCAGCTCTTTTAATCTTTATAGCTCATCGCTGTAGCCCTGAATCAGCCTTGTTGCTCTTCTCTGGACTTTCTCCTGTGCTGCTTTGTCTTTTATTATCCCCGGAGACCAAAACTGCACCCAGGACTCCAGATGAGGCCTCACCTGTGTGTTATAAAGCATTAATAGGACTTGTACTCCACACATCAGGTCTCCTCTTCAGCTCCTTTTGCTTAAACTGAGAAGGTTCAGCTCTTCTGATCTTTCCTCCCAACTCATCAGACCTCTCATTGTGTATTCTGACCTCACATTCTGACTTCCTGCGTGTCGTACTTTACATTTACTGACATTCAGTTTCATCCCCCGTAGTCCTGAATCAGCCTCATTGCTCTCCTCTGGACTTTCTCCTGTGCTGCTTTGTCCATTTTGTAGCCCATTCGAGTCGCCATGTGTTGGAGCGCACCTTGCCTCTGCTTAGCTAGCGATTCGCACGAATCCGAGAGAGAGGCTGTGGGCCGAGGGGAGGGGGAGGCGGGACCTCAGGTGTGGGGAGCTGGGTGGGGCCTCCACACTCCCATGCCAGCCTCCGTTCGACTCAGTCTACCTCTCGCCACGTGTTGGAGCGCACCTCGCCTCTACTAAGGCTAGTGATGCCTGTTTGTTCAGCAGACTTTATCATCCAGAGATTGTTAAGGAGTAACGTTTGACATTTTTGAGTGAGCGATCAGAGCTCCGTGTGTTTTAGAGGGTACCTGCTCATTGGCAGAGTTATCACGGCTTTGTGCTCTTCTCCCCATGCAGGGGATGCTCTCCCGTCACAGTTGAACACGATCGGAAACAGTGCCAACATCTGACGTTAGAGTGTACCAACCTTGCGCTTGGCCAGAATTACATTTTTTATTGATTCTTAAAGTTTGTCCTGCTTCACTACTACGTGGGCAAAGCTGCGGGGGGACAGCTAGTAATGGATAAAAAAAACAAGAGGCTGAGACAGGAAAGGCGCTATATAATAGAGAAGCAGATCATGCAATACAAAAGACAGAACATGAACTCCATACTGAGAGCATTACATAACTGACAGACAGGAAAGGCGCTATATAATAACCCACATACCACGTTCATGTTATACTGAACTGGTCAGGTCTACTTGCAAGTTTCGGTTTAACTGGGCGTCCACATCAAAATCACAATCCGATGTACTACTGATTAACCAAATTCTGCCCCCCTAATTGTGCCTGTGGCAGTATAGCATGTTATATATTCGTAATCCCCCGGCTAACACCACAAGTGGCACCCAGGCAGGTATGAGGGACGTTTTTTAAAAGCTCTTCAGGGCCCAAAGGGAATGAAATTTCATCGTCAAAAATAAATGTGATAATTAAAAAGCAGAGCACACACACACACACACACACACACACAAACACACACACACACACACACACACACACAGACGCACCCACACACACACTCACACACAGAGACACAGACAGACAGATGCATACACAGACACACACACACACACACCCACGCTCGCGCGCGCACGCACACACACACACACACACACACACACACACAGAGATACAGACACACAGATGCATACACAGACACACGCACGTGCACACACACACACACCCACGCTCGCTCGCTCGCGCACGCGCGCACACACACACACACACACACACACACACAGAGACACACACACAGATGCACACACAGACACACACACACCCACACACACACTCACACACAGAGACACAGACACACAGATGCACACAGACACACAGACACGCGCACACAGACACACACATGCGCACAGACACAGACACACACACACACACACACAGACACACACACACACACACAGACACACACACAGAGAGACACGCGCACACAGACACAGACACACACACACACACACAGACACAGACACACACACACACACACAGACACAGACACAGACACACACACACAGACACACACACACACACACACACAGACACACACACACACACAGACACAGACACACACACACAGACACAGACACACACACAGACACGCACACGCACACACAGACACAGACACACACACACACACAGACACGCGCACACAGACACACACATGCGCACAGACACACACACACACACACACACAGACACACACAGACACACACGCACACACAGACACACACACACACACCCCTCCGTCTCTTAGCCGTGATGACGCCTTCATTCCTACTCAAAGACTCAATGAAATTCCTGGTGCAAATGCCAGAAGGTCCCGAGTTGGCTTATATGGTGAAGAGGCCATGATGACGAGTGCGGCTGCTTATGGTCAGGGCCACTTTACACAGAAAGCTCCTCAAGCACATCTTTACCTTGGGGGGCTTCGGGGTCTACAGCCATTCAAGTCATTCAATCCAATCACTTGGGAGACCCTGAGAACGACTGGACTTTCTGCTGCTCTGATCCCCCCCCAAATGTACGTCATGACCCTCCACTTGAGAGCCGCTGAGCTAACAGACCCGACTCCACAGACTGAATCTAAAAGGAAGTGGGCGGGTCCCTCTGCAGTGACATCACGGCGGCCCCGCCTCTTGGGGAAGGGGCTCCGCCCATAAAACACAAAGACGACAGCCAAACACAAAATAAAGAAATCTGAAAGAATACTTAAATTAAAAAAAAACAACAACAATACGAACAAAGAATAGAAAGTGAGGAAGAACGCGAGAGACAACAGAATCGGTGAACGAGTATGGAACGGTCGGCGTGGTGCGTCCACGTAAATAACACTTCATCTGCAGATCATCAGAACATCGAGATCAGGCCATTCAGCCCACCATAGATCACCAGTCCTGTCCACTTATTCCTTCCAATAAAACATCAAGTCGAGTTTTCAGGGTCCCTAAAGTCTGACTGACCACCACACTACTTGGTCTATCACCCTCTGTGTAAAGAAAAACTTCTTAACGTTTGTGCGAAATTTACCCTTAAGTTTTCAACTGTGTCCCCATGACAGAGACAGGGGCAATTAGGGGGTCAGCATGACCAGGCTGTGGTGGACAATTTGGCCAGGACATTGGGATCCCCCCCTACTGCCACAGAGAGTCAGGACCCACAGTTTTATGTCACATCTGAAGGACGGTGGCATCGGGATCCCCATTCAGAACTGAGGGTCAGCGCCCCCTGCTGGCCTCCACCAACACTTCTGTCTTTTGGAAGCCCCTGCATCTTCACATCCAATGGACTCCACCCAGGGGCTGAGCGGCCGGCGGGTCTAAACGCACGTGGGCTTCATCTTTGTGTGTCACCGAATGTCACCCCAGACGTATCGCATTTAGTGCCTCGTTTCCCGGCTGGTGTTACGTCACTGCTGACTCGTCACACTTCCCCTCTTGGGACAATGAAACCGGACTTGAAAGGTGTGGGCCTCTTGAGAGACGCGGCTGCGTAACCGCAGAAGAAAAGTGGAAGTGTGTAGAGAAGAGGAACAAGTCGTGGTGGTGACCTGTGAGCACAACGGGGGGTGGAAGGGGGGGGCGCTGGTTTAACAGCCGAGGTGTCAAAAGCAATATCCCAGCCAGAATGTGCAGAGAGAGCCGCGTCCAGCAGCCCGAGCCTCTGCCCGGTGCCCACATGCCAGCGCATATCGGTCCTGCGCACTCGTGAGGGGCCACTTAGCCAGCGGATCTGAACATCTAAACGACGTCTAAGGGTGACCCTGCTGGGAACGGGGGCATCAAAAGTGAGATCCTGTCACCTCGGACTAGAAGGCCAGCATCAGACAAGTGGCTTCAGGGTCACACCAGCCAAGTGTCATATTGCAGCACACGGTGACACAAAATAACACTCACCAGGACCACCGCAGTGCAACACACACAGAAACACAAGACAAGACGGTGTGCCACTACCCGGCCAAGACGCCTCCGTGATGGAAGGACAGGGGGAGATGGCTTACGAAGGGCTACTTGGCGGCCGCCCCCCCCCCACCCCCAGGTTACCACGGCGACACAGATGCCCACAGGGCCGTATGGGACTCCCTGTTTGTCAGCTCGGCCCTGTTGGGTTCCATGAATGCCAGCAGGGGGAGCTGCAGAGGCCTACTTTGGGACTTGTGCCACTCCTGGGAGCGACTCCAGTCCACCCCAACAATGAGCCCCTCACAGAGACGGGAGGAGGTGGACGGAGCACCTGTGGAGGCAAAGAAGAGAGGGAGACGACGATGAGGAGGAAGAAGAAGAAGAAAAAAAGTGCCATGCTGCATTGTGCCTTCCTGTGGGCAGCGAGGGAGTGGGCATCCCCATGTAAATAATAAACGTCAGTGTGCAGAGATTTGCACCTGGGACTATTGTGTCGGGTGTCCGGGGTGCTGTGTGCCCCCCGGGGGTCTTCACAACAGGTAAAGACTGACAACACTCTTATTATACAGAGATAGGAACCATTTGAAATAGTCAGTGTGGACACCGGGGGGGCGTACAGCTCCCCAGACCCTGGGCACGACACTCACAGGGCACAAGTTCAGCACACACACGACACGCTTGTTCAGGTGTGGGAAACACTTTTGTCTCGTTCCCCACAGTACAATACAGCGCCCCTTCCTCTCTCTCTCCCTCCACTCCTCTTCGTCCACCTCCTCCCAACTCTGACACCCGGAGTAACGGTAGTTGGCACCCTTTATAGGGCACCCTGAAGTGCTCCATGTGTCTGGTGATCTACAGCACCCCCTGGCAGCACCCAACAGAGCTGTAAGCAAACTGCAGCTCCCAGCATGCCCTGCAGGGGGGGCTGCCCTCGATCCTCCTGGGGGTGATGAAGCCCTGAAGACACTTTCTCTCTCCCCCAGGCCCATCCATTATACAGGCGTCCCAGCCGGGCACAATAGTAATAAATAAATAATAACATAACAGCGAGTAACAAGCGTACTGCATATAAATTCACTAGCGGCGGGTCTGAGGGCAGGGGAGCAGCACAGGGCTCAGACTCCGTACAGCCAAGGGGTAGAAGACGGGACCCCCGCCCCCCCCCCAGCTACTTTAACTATGGACGTCGGGACGCGTGTCGTCTGAATTTGGGTCTGGCGAAGCTGTGAATCACAACGGGACTCAACGGTGTGTGGAGGGTCTCATGATGGGGCGCTGCGGGCAGCTTTAGCAAATGTCGTCCCTCCGTTACAACCCGCATCTGCAGACCTCCAGGGGGGTGGGGGCCACCATTGGGATGACAATTCTGGGTCTCAAAGTCACAATAAAGGCAAAATTGGATTATGAGGGGGAAAAAAAAACTTTACGAAAGAACCACAACGTTAAGGAAACGAATGTCCTGCCACACTCGGAGATCAACTTTATTGTTGTGTACTCAAAATAATGAAATTCTTACTTGCCTGTCTCCTCAAAACAGCTGGCAAAAATGAAATACTAAAAATAAATTAAGAGTATTTATAGCATGTAACATATATACACACACACACACACACAAACAACTCTACATAAGACACACCGTATGCATTTCCAGGTACCCACCTTAATAAAAGGACAAATGTCTGTGTATCTGTGTGTCTGTCCGGCTTCTAGGTCTCTGTCATTCCAACAGATGGCGCATGACAAACATTTGTAGTAATAAAATGCGTTTGTCATTCCAACAGATGGCGCATGCCAAACATCTGTAGTAATAAAGTGCATTGCATTTGCCATTCCAACAGATGGCACTTCACAGACATCTGTAGTAATAAAATGCATTTGTCATTCCAACAGATGACTCATGACACACATCTATTAATAAAATGCATTGCGTTTGTCATTCCAACAGATGGCACTTCACAGACATCTGTAGTAATAAAATGCATTTGTCGTTCCAATAGATGGCGCATCACAAACATTTGTAGTAAGGCACTTTATTAATACAGATGTTTGCCATGTGCCATCAGTTGGAATGACAAACGTAATGCATTTTATTAATACAGATGTTTGTCATGCGCCATCTGTTGGAATGACAAATACACTTTATTACTACAGATGTTTGTGATGTGCTGTTGGAATGACAAACGCAATGCATTTTATTAATAGATGTGTGTCATGAGTCATCTGTTGGAATGACAAATGCATTTTATTACTACAGATGTTTGTCATGCGCCATCTGTTGGAATGACAAATATATTTTATTACTACAGATGTTTGTGATGAGCTGTTGGAATGACAAACGCAATGCATTTTATTAATAGATGTGTGTCATGAGTCATCTGTTGGAATGACAAATGCATTTTATTACTACAGATGTTTGTCATGCGCCATCTGTTGGAATGACAAATATATTTTATTACTACAGATGTTTGTGATGTGCTGTTGGAATGACAAACGCAATGCATTTTATTAATAGATGTGTGTCATGAGTCATCTGTTGGAATGACAAATGCATTTTATTACTACAGATGTTTGTCATGCGCCATCTGTTGGAATAACAAACGCAATGCACTTTATTACTACACTTATTAAGAAATACAGGGAGCACTGCAAATGTGAACACTGAGGTCTGCACTGATTACTTCGACTTCAACCCACCCAAGACAGGCAGGCAGGCAGCACAGCTCGGTGTGTACACTGAAATGGGAGGCGACAGTGGACTGGTGTTTCAGGAGGGATGGACGGCAGTCCCTTTCCTGGATGGGACTATAAAATGGATGGCCAGCTTTTCAGAACCGTAGGCTTCCCCAATACAAGTAGGTGGCCGAGACCCTGGGCCAACACACCCATGCACACACCTGCAGGGCCTACTGGGAATTGTAGTCCCATTAGACAGCCCTGCTGGGTGCCCCCCCAGAGGGAGCTGCAGGCCGCGGCTCACCATATTTTCTGGAGTTTCCGCCTCACCCAGAAGTGACTCCTCCATTCAGTGTTGTGGCACCAGAAGTACTGCCGGGTTCAGCATAACCGGGGTCTCCTCTCCTCATTCAAGGGGGTCGGAGTCCAACACTCCTGCTGAGACTGCTGAGACGCCCCCTAATGACCACATATATTTTTATACACACACATAAGTACTTTTAGAATGGGAAAGGTGCTATACAAGTAAGACGCATGTACCCTGTCATGGACGGACATTCATCCTGGCTACTCCCTTACCCAGCCAGGTGGTCTTTATAATGGGTGGTCAGAAACACACAAGACGCTTAACATTCCAATTTCAAAACCATTAGAGATGGGCACTATGGAGACAGATGGGCATCTCCACCAGGATGGTGGTTGCTCCTTTTCCTGCCAGGCACCATGTAGCCCCCCAGTAGAGCAGGTGGTCCTATATGGACCTCCCACAGGTCAGCCCTGGCGAGGTCCTGCCTGAGATGAATGTGCTTCACAGAGGCCATACTGTTGCACTGGAAGAGCCCCCTGGTCCGGCTTGACAAAGGGGGGCTCTCTGCCTGACCTGAACGTGTAGGAGGACAGCAGTCTCCTGGAGATGAGGAGGAGAAGAAGAAGAAGAAGGAGGAGACAGAAAAAGAGGGAGAAGAAAAGAAAAAACTGCTTGTGCCGTTTTATGGTGGTGGGCTTCTGGAGCCCTCATATGGTACCCTAATGTAACGAGAGGGGCTTTTTGGGGACTGGATGTTTTGTCCAGTGCTGCCGTGGTCTGCGATGGCCCATTAAGTTCATGACACACACAGACAGCACATGTGGGTACAAAGTGTCCCTGGATCTGCCAGAGCGAGTAGAAGGCAGCAGTGACAATGGTGACCGTCCTGAACAGAGGGGCCCGGTTGCCACCCCACCCGATACTCACGTCACCACCGAGCTCTCGGAGACTCGGCCAGCAGACAGCACAGCCGCTGTGAGGAGGAGGACGACGGACCCTGCAAAGAAAAACCGATGGCAGACGATGACAATCATATGCTGTGACTGCGAGTGTAGGCAGAGCCCCCTCTTGAGAGCGCGAGAAGGCGAGCGTCCTGGGGGGAGACCCGTGACAACACAAGTGGGCACTTATGGAGTGCCAGTCCTGGAGATGGCACTGTGTGAGCAATGGAAAGTGAGGAACAGAACCGATGACAAGAAATGACAATAAAATAGGCAGAGAGAGAGAGACAGAGAGACATTATGTAATAAAAATCCAGTCCAATGCTCTCTTTTTGTTTAATACTTAGACTGGCACCATGCCAAGCAGTAATTTATCACGACCTTTAAGCAAATGATACAAAAATATCTGTGAATTAACCACAAAAACCCACTAAAGTGAAACAGAAATAGTCAGGTGACCAAGACAGTGACATTTTCCAGACAGGATTAAATACCATTGCCTCAGATGTGCCCCTCAAGCCCCCCATGCCATATCAGATTTCTTTGATGCCACGCCACAGCACTCTCAGCGTCACTTAATCCACTTCAGGGTCACTCCAGCTTATCCTGGCACCGGTGGGCACAACAGCCACTTCACTGAAGAGGACCCTCGAGCACACGAGGGGCCGTGAAAGTCAATGCCGACGCCTGAAGGGCTGATGTTGTAACAGGGCAGACAGAGAGTTACGGTGCCCAGGACTGGCACGGTGGACACGTATCAAGGTTGTGTCACTGGGACCATGACAGCAGCAGCCAGCGCCGTCACCGAGACGAATGCAGTGACAGCGGCAGTTGGCCACACTACCCCCGAGGTCATGTGGCCGAACTCCAGCAGCTGTGTGACAGGACAAATGAATTCCTGGCACCTGGTGGGACGCACGCTGCACCCCCCCGACTAACTGGCAGAACGACACTGTAATGGCTACACAGCAGGCGTCTAGAAAAAACAAAAAAAAAACCTTAACAGTTCTGGGTGGGGCCACTGGGAGGGGGGTCTCAGAGCCCCCAACTGCACAGAAACCTGCCCCCCCCTCCGGTTCAGAAGCCCTTTGACTCAAAGCTGTGGCTTTACAGGTTTACTTCCAAAACCACAGCTTCTCCACTGCCCCCCAATGATGTCTGTCCACCTCCTTGAGTGAGGCGAGGTCAGGTTAGGTGGTCTCTTTTATGGTGGACTTCCAGTGACAGAACATAACATCCAGAAAGTAGTCGGACCCACCATTAAAAAAAAAAAAAAAGGGGGGGGGGACTCCTCTCCTGGCAGCGCCCCCTGGCAGCACCTGAGGAACCGGGAAGTGCACTTGCCATGCAGCCCTGTGGGTGGCCAAATTGAACCCGTGCTGTCTATCATACTCGGGGGGGCATTCAGCAACTGGGGGGAAAGGGAATAGGAAACACTACAGCTGGGAGGCACATCCATCCATTGATGCTATTCTTCCATATTGGTCTCCAGGCCAAGAGGGGGACCACCCTCCATCCCAGTCTGGATGCCAGTCCATCCATCACATCTACCATGCAAGGCCAGATACTCAGAACTGCGCCAGTAAGACAAAGACATGGACAGATGATGTGGTCGCAGATGGTGAAAAAGCTACGGAGCAGAGACGAGTCAAGAACTCTCTGGATGAGATACTGAGGTGGCTTCGTTACCAGCTAAACAAATCGAGCCTGATGCCCTGAATGGTCTCCTCTCGCATGTCCAACTTTAAAACAGATGCCAAAAATGTGCCAGTGGGCAGTGGTGCACCCTCACCCACCCACTGTGGTGGTACCAGAAGGCAGCACTGCTACTCCTGGGAGAGGCGGAGGAGTTGTGTCTGCGCCAGTAACCCAGCATGGACGCTATGGCAAGACACCATTCCAGATGTTAGCCCAGTTGGCGATTACACCCTCTGGACAGGTCAAGTCACTACTGCTGGGTCAGACGTCACAAGAATACACGAAGACTCATCAAGCAACGAAATCGAAACTGTGAAACGTGCACTGCTTGAGTGTGGAAAATGGCAATTGCAAAACAAATTGTAAGTGGCGCAGTAAATAAAGAAAGGGGCATGTGTGGCAGGTCAAAGCAAGAAAATGTGGGTAGCAAGCAACGGGTACGAATAAATTACATAAAAGAAGCAATTTGGGTTAAAGAGGCGGTTATATAAAAAGAAAGAGAAACTTCTCCCCTATATGAGCGTTTTACAGACGGCCATGGACAAGATAGAATTAACTGAATCAAGAACCTGAAAGAAAAATGAAGGACCACCCCGCGGGCAAAGCAAGTTTTGGTATCTTTTTAAATTGTGTATTTATTTGTTAATTGCTTTTTTATTATTCATTGATAATGTTTTGATGATGGAATTACAAAACCGGCGTTTCCAAAATGGAAACCATGATAAAGTCATGGAACTCATAGGAAAATCGGGATAGAAAAAATAAATCTGATTTAATTGAATGAAGAGATTAGAACTAACAAAAAAAGAAGACTCGTCAACTCTTGGGACTAACACTTTAAAATGATACCCTGATGATGCCAGTGGCCTTTGCTTCTACCATCTGGTCACCTAAGTCAAAGGACACGCGCTTTACCAGCAACAGTCCTAACCCTGCAATACCAACACATACCCAGGTGATGCCATTTCCGATAACACGCCGTGAAAATGCAGGAGGCCAGCACTTCTCATTGGTCACAGGTGTGCGGGCCCCGCCATTCACACAGGTGCGACTGCCACACTATATAACGCAGTGGACACAATTTGGTTTTGGACCGAACTCTATTGGACCACCACGAACGCGTAACTTGCTCAGCTCGTCTTCCCCGCCCGTTCCATCACTCCCACCCTAAAGACTCACCTCCTCAGCGTGACTGCGGACCGCCAGACCCCTCGCCAGCAGCCCCTGCCGAAGCTCCGTCACGTCAATCCGACCGTCTTTATTCAGGTCCAGCTCCTCGAACAGCTCGGCCCATATTTTCCGCCGGTCCGTATCGTTGCCATTATTCTGACAGGAGGCCCTGGACGGAGGAAACCGAGCCCAGGAGGTCGGCATCGTCAGCCTTATAATTAGGAGGCGCTATTATTAGGTGGCGCTGCTTAACTCTGTCACACACGCTGGCTGGGGAAAAAAAAAAACACACAGTTGAGACGAGCCCAGCGGGTCCCGGACACTGGGGGGGGGGATCAGCCGCCACCGCGGTGCTCCATGGCAAGTGCTGCGGTGCGCCGAGGTGACCGGACTGGTGACTATGTGCCAGCCGGGGGCTTTCCTTCCAGTTCCTTGTATTCCCCTTATTGCAGTTTGGCGAACGAACACGGCCGGAGCAGCGACAGCGTGAAATGTAAGCAGCTCCAGAACGGGGACTGTGCTCAAGTGAGTCAGGCGGTGAGGAAGCCCCGCCCCCAGAAATGCGCTGTGTCTCGTCGCTTCCCGCAGACTTCAACTTTTTGGCGTTAAGGCCGATGGGCAAGCTGCAGTGCAGTTAATGCCCTGCCTTTGATTATCTCCCACCGCCACGTAGTAAGAGCGCGATCTTTATTTTATTTCATTATTATAATTTTATTCAGTGCTAACATACATGCAAGTTGGGAGTTAAGCGGGTGGGGCTTTTTAATTTGGGAGCGAAGCCATCGTCCAGCTTCAGTCCTGATTTTAATCTTGCCGGCTTTCTTACAATCCGAGCTCTGAGGGGGGCCGCGTTGAGGCCGCAATTTTAAACTTTGCTCACCCCCAGCCTATTTATTGTCCTCCTTTTTATGTTGTATTCAAATGACTGTAAGGGCAATCGCTACTCAAGACAATTGAATTCCAAGACGACTGCTTTTGGAGGCTGAGGTGTGGCATCACGTCCCACTGATAACAATGTTTGCTCCCCCCCCCAACATTCTCTAGCAGTTTAACATTTCTAAGGCCGAAGACAACGCAATTAAATTAAGGGAGGGGCTGCTGAGAAGGCCAACTGGCACTGACGCAGACGGCAGACTGAAGTAAATACGGGCGACCACACACTACGTCACCAAACGGCCCCCTCACGGTCTCCTCCATTCTGGCCCCCCTTAATCACTCCCTGTTCCTAATAATTGGCTACCTCTCTCACCACCACTGGTTAATAATAATAATAATAATTCTTTGCATTTATATAGCGCTTTTCTCACTACTCAAAGCGCTCAGCAATTGCAGGTTAAGGGCCCAACAGAGCAGAGTCCCTTTTGGCATTTACGGGATTCGAACCGGCAACCTTCCGATTGCCAGTGCAGATCCCTAACCTCAGAGCCGCCACTCCGCCTGGTTAAGGCTTTGGACTTCAAATCCCGAGGTTGTGAGTTCAAATCCCACTGCTGACACCATTGAGCAAGTCACTTCACCCGCTTCAATTGGAAAAAACAAAAGAAATGTAAGCAGCAGTACCTCAAATGTTGTAAGTCACTTTGGATAAAAGCGAAAGCCAAATAAATAAACGTAATGTGTCCTCAAAACATGCCCAGGGATCTTCAATGGCAGCAGAGAGGCAGGACCTCCCTTTTATGGCCAGTGCCATTTTTGAGACCACACACCACAGGGTAGGCGGCCCCTGCTGGCCTCACCAATACCTCACCCAACAGCAACCCCAGCTTCTCCTGGCTGGTCTCCCATCCCGAGAGTGGCAGCCTTTTCAGCAGCTCCGTGTACGACTTTATTTTTCTAACTTTAACATTATTCAAAGTTATTTTTTGTATCAGTATGCTGCTGCTGGAGTATGTGAATTTCCCCTTGGGATTAATAAAGTGTCTATCTATCTATCTATCTATCTATCTATCTATCTATCTATCTATCTATCTATCTATCCAAGCACTGGCTGGGCCTGCGCATGCTGAGCTTCAGGCAGATGACATCTCTGAGCGGTGTGGCTTCCATTGATGACAACTTCAGAGGTTGGCACAGTGATCTGAGGACCACGGTGACAAACCTGGCAGCAGCATCCCAGCATCTGATTGATGTGATTGTGAGACCTGCCATGTCACTGAAAGACGGGGGGGGGATTGATACGATCAGTGAGGTGACTAAATGAGAAGCCCATTATAATTCTGCTATGGCACCACCACAATTTTCATGCCACAAATGCCACCAGAGCACGGCTAGTGCCAATTCCAAGTTGTAGTCCACCTGCTTTCTGTGAGGACTTTGAGACCCCCACAGGTGTTTGTTTCTCTTGGTGCTCATCATAAAGATGTGTGTGTGTTAAGTGGACCGCACTGTCCATCGTTTATTTCTGCTTTGTGCTCAAGGCTGCCAGGCCAGCTGCTGGCTCCTCACACCCCTGAAGTGCAGTGAAACAGAAGAAGATGGATGAAGTGAAGTAGGAGGTCAATGTGCATTTCTTTTTTTAACAATAATAATAATAATTAGAGGGTTTATTTGTGCTCTGGTACCGCATCTGCCTTGGCTCTTACCTTGAACTGCTGATTTGGAAACGCGAGCAGAGCGGGGAGTGCAGGACGTCAAGGGTGTCACTGAACTCGCTGCCCGTGTCCATCACCAGGAGTCCAGCAACAAGAACAATCGCTTTTCCACCCACTTTATTAATTCAGCTCCATTACTCATCTCTGAGCGCAGACACACACTTCTCGGCTTTAAGTCCTCATTTGTGCTTACTGCTTCAGCCCCACTTGACAAATACACAAATATCAAGAAGTATTTACAACGGGCTGCATATTCAGGGCGGCACACTGACAAAGGGTACGGCGCAGCCAGCGTCACATCACAGGACTTCAAGTCACTGGGGGTGACAAACGATCTCACTGCATGAGGAGGTCAGAACACACGACTAGGTGTGCCAAGTTTGACGACTGCCAGGGGAGCTCAACACACACGGACATAAAATAGTGTCCTGCCTGACAGGCCGGTGCCATGCAAATAATAATCTTAGTCGGGTACGGGGAGTTCAGCTGCACTCCGACTTTATGTCCTTGTATTCCATTCTGTTGTGGTGTGACAAACGTGAGGCCTCAGACACATGTGGCACTTTACTCTTTTTCAAGGTCCAACACAAACCCTCATTCCTTATTCCTCGTAGCTGCACCACATGGTTTGGACTTCCAGCTGAGTGCTTATTGATTGTCAGCTCTCTGACACACACACACACACACACACAAGGAGCACACACCCATACAACTTAAAACAAAAGAAACCTGTGGGAGCGAATCGCAGACCAGGGGGTGTCAAGCTACACGACTGCACATCACGGATGGCTGGACGGACACGTTCATGGAAGAGGATTTCAATGACATGACGTCACAATACTCAAGAGAGATGCAGGGGTGAGAGTAGGGATTCCCTGACCCTGTAGATGCTAACTTTTTCTAAATTTATAACTGCGATTGGCTAAAACATATTCAGCATAAACTGCAGTTGTGAGAAAAATCAAAATGTCATCTTTATGGCTGGGATGTCAACCGGAATGGCTGGCTAATAAATAATGGAAGGTTCCCCAAAAGTACCAGTTCTGGGGAAGACTCTGTAATATCAGGAAAACAGGGAAGACAGACAGATAAATAAATAAATAGATATGAAAGGCACTATATAAGATAGATAGATAGATAGATAATTAAGAAAGCACTATAAAATACAGGTATATAAAAATGATCAGTAGATATGAAAGGCACAATATTATATATAGATGTGAAAGGCACTATATATTATGCAAACATAGGAAAGGCACTACATGATAGATAGATAGATAGATAGATAGATAGATAGATAGATAGATAGATAGATAGATAGATAGATAGATAGATAGATGTAAAAGGTGCTATATATTATAAATAACGTGGGAAAGGCACTACATGATTGATAAGAAAGCATTATAAAATACAGATATATGAAAATGATCATTAGATATGAAAGGCACTATATAATGTATAAAGATGTGAAAGGCACTATATAATAGATATTATGTAAGAATGCTCAATAGATATGAAAGGCACTATACAAGATAGATAATTAAGAAAGCACTATAAAATACAGGTATATAAAAACGATCAGTAGATATGAAAGGCACTATATGGTAGAGAAGATATATCAGAATGCGCAATAGATATGAAAGGCACTATATAATATATAAAGATGTGAAAGGCACTATATAATAGATATTATGTAAGAATGCTCAATAGATATGAAAGGCACTATACAAGATAGATAGATTATTAAGAAAGCACTATAAAATACAGGTATATAAAAATGATCAGTAGATATGAAAGGCACTATATGGTAGACAGATATATCAGAATGATCAATAGAGATGAAAGGCACAATATTATATATAAAGATGTGAAAGACACTATATATTATGCAAACATAGGAAAGGCACTACATTATAGATATGAAAGATGCTATATATTATACATAACGTAGGAAGGGCACTATATGATAAGATAGATATGAAAGCATTATAAAATACAGATATATGAAAATGATCATTAGATATGAAAGGCACTATATAATATATAAAGATGTGAAAGGCACTATATAATAGATATTATGTAAGAATGCTCAATAGATATGAAAGGCACTATATAACATATAGATATGAAATGCACTATAGATAGGTACAGTAGGTAGAGCCTGTCACATCTATGTAACAGACAGACAAGGCACTATATAATACTTAGAATTCTCTAAACGAAATTTCAAAAGTTGCCTCCCGCGCCAGTTTCTAAAGTCCTTCCGAGTAACCGCAGAACAGTCGCCGTCCGCGCTTCTCAAATCTGATTGGCTCCTGACTTTTAAGTGTTTATGGCTACAGGTCGACGAAAAGAAAAAAAAAGAAAGCAAACCAAACAGAGGACGACGCCGAATCCGCCATCTGCCTTAAAGGCAGAACAAAACCTGGAAAGAAAAAGTCGGCGCTTTAGATGTTTGAGATACGGCGGAGCGGAGTTTGAACAAAGTGAAAATCTGCTTTTTTTATGACTTACGCCGGCATGATGAGGTTGTTTCGTTTATTTTTCCACAACACGTTACTGAGAGTTAAGCGGCCAATTGTGGGGAATTAGAGCCGTGTCGTCGGAAGAGGATTTATTTGCCGTCAAGTGTCCAACACTTGTTCCTCCGTGTCGCGCACTAACGGGAATGCGGATGTGAATGCAGGCGAGGGTGCGCGCGCACGCGGAGTTCTGTCGGGGGCGCGCATTCCACTCAAAGTGTCGCCCCCTCACACAGGCCCGGCAAGCGCCCTCATCTCACAGGAATATTCTTCATCAGCTAACGTCGATTTTCGGAACCTGAAGTGAGGGTCCCAGCCCTGGATGAGGTGCTAGAAGTCCACCGTGCTCACACCTAAGTCTGAATTGGCAAGTAATACAACGCACACAGTTTTTAGAGTGTGGGAGAAGTTTGGTGAAAAACACCCACCTATAGATGGAGAGAGTGGATGAACACAGCAACCTGAAGCAAACCACAAACGGAACACATCGAAGGAACTGAGAGGTGTCAGTGCTAACAACCCACTGGGTAACATCAGAATTAGAATCAGACTTATTGGCCAAGTATGGACGCATACAATGAATTTTGACTCCGGTTTTGGTGACTCTCCCAATTATAAGTTACATAATCGACATACACACACAACCGTTAATCACATACCTGAGAGATAAAAAAAGACAGAATGAAAATATATATATATATATATATATATATATATATATATATATATATTATATATGCGGCTGGAGATCCACAAAGGGAGAAAAATGAATCACGTATCATAAAGTATATTTTATATATACACTGTATATGCATACAAAGTGCAGAGTGCAACTCAGTGCAAGAAATGCTGAAATTAACACTGGAGAAAAAAATAAAACGAGTACATGTGAGCAGTATTGAAAGACCCTGGGAAGCCTGGGGGATGAAACTTACTTATGTTGCTTATACAAATTCAAAAATCCAAAATAATAACCACACTTTTTGAAAATCTACAGATGAGACAAATTCACGGAGTTTAATGTGGGATTTGAGTTTTTTTTCCAAAGACCCATCCCAGTGAAGAGTGTAAGGTGGCAGGAGTGCGCAGACGTGTGTTTTGGGGCGTGTGGGTGGGCGCAGGACTTACAGAATGCCACTAGGGGGCGTCTTTCCCATGCAGTTTGTGGTTTGGTCCTGTGAGGTAAAAGGGACAGAGAGGTTAAAGTTAAAGACGGACATTTTCGTTCTTCATGTTTTTAACTGTTGGCAAGGATTATTATGTCCGGTGACACGAGGAAGATGACGGGCAGACATGCGATAAGAAGACACTGAGGCCAGAAGTCGTGTTGTCACCTGTACTTCAGTCTTTACTTAGTGAGAACCTCAGAAGACAAGAAAAGAAAGCTTGTGCCCCCAAGATATCACCCCGAAACCCCACTGTGGCGCCACCTGCTGCCAAACATGACTACCGGTCTATTCACCTCAATACCTCGCTGTGAAAGGCGCTATATAAGTCCTTTCTAGTCAAGTCACTAAATCCGCTATTAGTGCTTAACAGGTGAGGCCAAAACTTTCCATCCACCTTGGCTCAAGATTTCCAGAGCTCCGTGTCTCCCACCTGCACTCGTGTCACGTCACCGTATGTTCCGTGTGAAGCCCCTCGGGGTGTCGACTTCATTTCCATAAGACGTCAAGTCACTATAATCGCTAAGCGTTCGTTGGGTTGACGTCAGCTCTTTATTTTCCAGATCAGGTTTCCGTGTTAGTCAGTGGTGGCCTTTTAATGGCCTCACTTGAATCAGACGCCCAGGGTCGCCTTCCAGAAGCTTCTCTCGATACATGCCAGGACTTGGTGCCCATTCCTCCTGATGGGACTGCTGGAAGTCACTTAGGTTTGTGGACCTCCTGCAGTTCAGCCCACAGGTAGAAGACTTTCTGATGGCCGCTCCAATACGTTCACCTCGATGTCTCAAAGCCATTTTGTTACGACTTTGGTCTGCTTGGCCTCTGCGGGACCGGATTTAAACTTTTTGAGGTGTTGCTTCAGGATTTCTAGATGATCCTACTTCCTCATCATGCCATCTGAAGTGACCCCCACAATAGGCTGCTGTCACTCACCCCACCCTCCCTCCTTCATTGATCATTCTGACCAAGCAGTTCCATTTTTGTTTCCTTCCTCCTGGAGATCTCCTGCAAACTTCAGCCTGTCGGTCTTGAAGTCAGGGGGTCTTCTTCCTTGAGTGAGGGCCATTCGGGTCACAACAATGTTGGGAGACCCCCACCTCCTTTGTTGTCTTGTGGAGTTCAACCATCCCTGGGACTTCCTTTGGGTCTTCGCCCAGAGCAGCGACCCACCTCTGTGCTCCCCCGGTGTTTGTATTTGCGTACCACCCACCGTGTGCTCAGACGCCCCTGGCACAAGATCTTTAGTCGTTTGGCCTTTGCCGCTAAGCAGGAACTCAGATTGTGGAGGTCCATCGTTTCTATTCTGGGGGGTCTTGGCTGAGATGCTTGGGTTTTCCCAACGGCAACCAGGCGCTGGGTCTAAAGGCGGACCCTTAAGTACGACCACAGGTGCCCTGCCCATTAACTCAATTAAGAGGATTGGCCAATCAGAGGCTGCAGGAAGTGATGACATCAATTTCTGGAATCTTCCAGGCTGATTAACCAGACATTCAGCTTGGTGTGTGGAAACCCGCGACCCACCGAACATCTAATCTGATACATAAAAGCTGAAATCAAAGTGACATCACCACTTGTTGAAATAACGGAGAGACCCCAAAGGACCTGACGCGGGGAATGAAGACTTTTCAGCCAAGATGGATGAACGTTGTCAAAACTTTAGACTTAATTACTATGAATTGATAGATAGATAGATAGATAGATAGATAGATAGATAGATAGATAGATAGATAGATAGATAGATAGATAGATAGATAGATAGATAGATTTGAAAGACACTATATAATAGATAGATAGATAGATAGATAGATAGATAGATAGATAGATAGATAGATAGATAGATAGATTTGAAAGACACTATATAATAGATAGATAGATAGATAGATAGATAGATAGATAGATAGATAGATAGATAGATAGATAGATAGATAGATAGATAGATAGGTAGATTTGAAAGACACTATATAATAGATAGATAGATAGATAGATAGATTTGAAAGACACTATATAATAGATAGATAGATAGATAGATAGATAGATAGATAGATAGATAGATAGATAGAAACTTTAGCGTAGTTGGCAGGATTAGATAGATAGATAGATAGATAGATAGATAGATAGATAGATAGATAGATAGATAGATAGATAGATAGATAGATAGATAGATAGATAGATAGATTTGAAAGACACTATATAATAGATAGATAGATAGATAGATAGATAGATAGATAGATAGATAGATAGATAGATAGATAGATAGATAGATAGATTTGAAAGACACTATATAATAGATAGATAGATAGATAGATTTGAAAGACACTATATAATAGATAGATAGATAGATAGATAGATAGATAGATAGATAGATAGATAGAAACTTTAGCGTAGTTGGCAGGATTAGATAGATAGATAGATAGATAGATAGATAGATAGATAGATAGATAGATAGATAGATAGATAGATAGATAGATAGATAGATAGATAGATTTGAAAGACACTATATAATAGATAGATAGATAGATAGATTTGAAAGACACTATATAATAGATAGATAGATAGATAGATAGATAGATAGATAGATAGATAGATAGATAGATAGATAGATAGATAGATAGATAGATAGAAACTTTAGCGTAGTTGGCAGGATTAGATAGATAGATAGATAGATAGATAGATAGATAGATAGATAGATAGATAGATAGATAGATAGATAGATAGATAGATAGATAGATACTTTATTAATCCCAAGGGGAAATTCACATACTCCAGCAGCACCTTACTGATACAAAAAACAATATTAAATTAAAGATTGGTAATAATGCAATTCAACACCACCCTTGGAAAGGCGCTATATGGACCATCATTAGGACTGAGAGTGTGGCCCCCGATACAAAAAACAATATTAAATTAAAGATTGGTAATAATGCAATTCAACACCACCCTTGGAAAGGCGCTATATGGACCATCATTAGGACTGAGAGTGTGGCCCGGGGGCTATAGGAAAGGACTGCTGCTTTGGTGGTCCCCCAAGCTGTCAATTCATCCATTTTCTACTTTCCTAAATCAATGTCAGGGTTGTAGGGAGGACGGAGATAACCCCCCCCCCCCCCCCCCCCAACACTACTGGTCTCAAGTTCAGGATGGGCGCTCATTCATCTCATGGCACACTTATTCATGTTAGGGGGCAATTCAGAGCGGCCAGTCCAGCTAACCTGCATGGCTCTGGGAGATCGGAGAGCCAAACTGGAATAAGAGAAGACCCTGAGGAGACCCCTGAACAAACAAGCGGCCATGCTGGGATTTACAATACAATTTTATTTTTGTATCACCCAAAGTCACACAAGGAGTGCCGTAATGGGGTTTAACAGGTCCTGCCTTTTGACGGACCCCCAGCCTTGACTCTCTAAGAAGACAAGGAATAACTCGCAAAAAAACCTAGTAGGGGAAACCTTGGGAAAGGCAGTTCAAAGAGAGACCCCTGTCCAGGTAGGTTGGTGGGTATCAAAAAAGGGGTGGGGGGGGACAATACAAAACAACAGACAGACCAGAACACAAGTCATCTTCAATACAATAGAAATATGACAAGTAGAGAGCAGAATTCCGATTTGTTCAGCCGCCTCCCCCTATTGGCCATTCCAGATCAGGGTCAGCCAATCCGATGTAAGGACCCCTCTACCCGACGATTCCTGCGATCCTCCATCACAGATGACTTTACCTTAGGCAGGGGCACCAAGTGCCACCTTTGATTTGACACCTTGGATTTTAGAGGTGGGAGGCAGCAGTGCCAGCCACGGTGACACCCAGACACGGTGATTGACATTGTCACTTGTGGGTCACTTTGGATAACAAGATTTCAAAATTAGTGTAAGCCTCCACTAATCGGGGCGTTCATAAGAAGCGCATAACAAACAACGAGAGACACGTCAGATATCTGAAATATTAACACGTGTGACTCAGTTTAAACGTTTCAGGTCTGAATATTCTCCATCGTAATAAGACATTTGTCAATTTTCACCCACTGTTGGTGGTCCGCACCAGGCTGGACGCTTTGTAAAGGATCAGAAATCAAAAATAACCTCTGATTTGTAACCACCGACCCTGAAAGACTCTAAAATGATGCCCACGCACCACACACGCTTGGAATCTGACACTTGTAACCTTCTGGGAGTGGCTGTTAGAGGACTGGGACCACCGGTAAAGAATCAAATATGGAAAATATTCTGATATTCGTGATCAGCATCAAACGACACTCCATGTGCTGATATTTCTGTGAAAAAGGGGTAACTTTGACCCCTTCTATCATATAAAGGTGTGAACCACTGGGGTCCGTGAATGTGGAACACACAACCTCATGTCCTTCTGGTCATTTCTGCTGCAGACACCTACTGGTCTACTGCTTAGTCTAGGTCTAGAGGGGCACAAATAGGTGGGAACCCCAAAAAGCTTGACCAGACATCAAGACGAGTTGAATGACATAATCATACGTGGGGTCTTCTTAATCCGGATATTCAAGAGGTACAGCACAATAAAAAAAAAAACGCTTAAGTGACTTCAGAACATTTAGAAGAACTTCACATGAGTCCCACATACCACGACAGACAGACACCTCAAGACCACAACACCACATGCAGCTCTTTAAATGACAGCGGGGCACCAGCCACCCCAAATATTCAAGAGCAGCAGCGACACACAGCAAGGACAAAGAAGAACTGAGATGAAGACAACACCTGACAAATAAGGAGACCATCCAGCCTGACGAGGCCACCGGCAACAACACTCCATATCCAGCTACACCGACACAGGCTCAGAATCAAAGCCTCAGCCGATGAAGAGGGGAGCCTATGGTGGAGCGGTCACTGATGCAGGGTGTCATAAAGGCAGGCACCAAGGCGGACGGGTCACAGTGGACATCAACTCTCCAACAGATCCTGTAAAAAGATGTCCCGTGGTCGAGCTCTACGCCTCTTCTCCCACTCCAATCCACGGGCGCCGAGTGAGGGTGCAACCCTATTTCCCATAATGCCTTTCTCTAGTTATTTGCATACCAATTCATAAAGATGAGGTTGTTGAGCTCACAGAATGAATGGATGAATGAATGAGTGCTGACTACTTTGTCAACACATTTTATTTGAACATTGGGTCGCCTTAAATTAATGGAGTGCAGAGAAAAGAAACAGAGGACACCAATGGGCCATCCTCATGAATTCATTTTTTTCCCACGTTATTTGTGTCCACTTGATTTATTCATTCATTTTCTGAGTCTGTTTTTGCATTATGGGGCAGCAGGATGATTCAGCTTATAATAGCCGAGGGTCTCTGCTCGTCGTCTTCACTCCAGTTTACTGGCAACATTCAATTTAAACATCTATCTATCATATAGAGCCTTTCACTCTATCTAAGTTATATAATGTGTTTCAGAACTATTTATCATATAATGCCTTCCATATCTATTTGTTATAGTGCCTTTCACATAATATAATTCATATATATTTCATATAGTGCCTTTTCTATCTATCTATCTCTTATATAGTGCCTCTTATATCTATCTATTATTATGCACCTTTAACATCTAAGTTATATAGTGTGTTTCACATCTATCACATAATAATGCCTTCCATATCTATCTATCTGTCTATCTATCATATAGTGCCTTTCATATCTATCCCTCTATTATATAGTGCCTTTCACATCATATAGTTCATATATATTTCATATAGTGCCTTTTCTATCTATTTCATATAGTGCCTCTCATATCTATCTATTAAGTGCCTTTCACTCTATTATATAGCACCATTCCTATCTATCTATTATATAGTGCCTTTCACATCTATCATATAGGGCCTTTAATATCTATCTATTTACCATATAGTGCCTTTCCTATCTATCTATTAAGTGCCTTTCACTGTATCTGTCTATTATATAGTGTCTTTCTTATCTATCTATTATATAGCACCTTCCACTCTATTATATAGCGCCTTTCACTCTATCTATTACATAGCACCCTTCACTCTATCTATTATATAGCGCGTTTCACTGTCTATTAATTAGCACCTTTCATATCATCTATTTATCTACCATATAGTGCCTTTCATATCTATCTATTAAGTGCCTTTCACTGTATCTGTCTATTATATAGTGTCTTTCCTATCTATTATATAGCACCTTTCACTCTGTCTATTATATAGCGGCTTTCATATCTATCTACAGTGGTGTGAAAAACTATTTGCCCCCTTCCTGATTTCTTATTCTTTTGCATGTTTGTCACACAAAATGTTTCTGATCATCAAACACATTTAACCATTAGTCAAATATAACACAAGTAAACACAAAATGCAGTTTTTAAATGATGGTTTTTATTATTTAGGGAGAAAAAAAAATCCAAACCTACATGGCCCTGTGTGAAAAAGTAATTGCCCCCTTGTTAAAAAATAACCTAACTGTGGTGTATCACACCCGAGTTCAATTTCCGTAGCCACCCCCAGGCCTGATTACTGCCACACCTGTTTCAATCAAGAAATCACTTAAATAGGAGCTGCCTGACACAGAGAAGTAGACCAAAAGCACCTCAAAAGCTAGACATCATGCCAAGATCCAAAGAAATTCAGGAACAAATGAGAACAGAAGTAATTGAGATCTATCAGTCTGGTAATGGTTATAAAGCCATTTCTAAAGCTTTGGGACTCCAGCGAACCACAGTGAGAGCCATTATCCACAAATGGCAAAAACATGGAACAGTGGTGAACCTTCCCAGGAGTGGCCGGCCGACCAAAATTACCCCAAGAGCGCAGAGACGACTCATCCGAGAGGTCACAAAAGACCCCAGGACAACGTCTAAAGAACTGCAGGCCTCACTTGCCTCAATTAAGGTCAGTGTTCACGACTCCACCATAAGAAAGACACTGGGCAAAAACGGCCTGCATGGCAGATTTCCAAGACGCAAACCACTGTTAAGCAAAAAGAACATTAGGGCTCGTCTCAATTTTGCTAAGAAACATCTCAATGATTGCCAAGACTTTTGGGAAAATACCTTGTGGACTGATGAGACAAAAGTTGAACTTTTTGGAAGGCAAATGTCCCGTTACATCTGGCGTAAAAGGAACACAGCATTTCAGAAAAAGAACATCATACCAACAGTAAAATATGGTGGTGGTAGTGTGGTGGTCTGGGGTTGTTTTGCTGCTTCAGGACCTGGAAGGCTTGCTGTGATAGATGGAACCATGAATTCTACTGTCTACCAAAAAATCCTGAAGGAGAATGTCCGGCCATCTGTTCGTCAACTCAAGCTGAAGCGATCTTGGGTGCTGCAACAGGACAATGACCCAAAACACACCAGCAAATCCACCTCTGAATGGCTGAAGAAAAACAAAATGAAGACTTTGGAGTGGCCTAGTCAAAGTCCTGACCTGAATCCAATTGAGATGCTATGGCATGACCTTAAAAAGGCGGTTCATGCTAGAAAACCCTCAAATAAAGCTGAATTACAACAATTTTGCAAAGATGAGTGGGCCAAAATTCCTCCAGAGCGCTGTAAAAGACTCATTGCAAGTTATCGCAAACGCTTGATTGCAGTTATTGCTGCTAAGGGTGGCCCAACCAGTTATTAGGTTCAGGGGGCAATTACTTTTTCACACAGGGCCATGTAGGTTTGGATTTTTTTTTCTCCCTAAATAATAAAAACCACCATTTACAAACTGCATTTTGTGTTTACTTGTGTTATATTTGACTAATGGTTAAATGTGTTTGATGATCAGAAACATTTTGTGTGACAAACATGCAAAAGAATAAGAAATCAGGAAGGGGGCAAATAGTTTTTCACACCACTGTATCTACCATATAGTGCCTTTCCTATCTATCTATTAAGTGCCTTTCACTGTATCTGTCTATCATATAGTGTCTTTCCTATCTATTATATAGCGCCTTTCACTCTATTATATAGCGCCTTTCACTCTATTATATAGCGCCTTTCACTCTATCTATTATATGGCGTGTTTCACTCTATTATATAGCACATTTCACTGTCTATTAATTAGCACCTTACACTCTATTATATAGCGCCTTTCATGCTGTCTATTATATAGCGCCTTTCATATCTATTTATCTACCATATAGTGCCTTTCATATCTATTAAGTGCCTTTCACTGTATCTGTCTATTATATAGTGTCTTTCCTATCTATTATATAGCATGTTTCACTCTATCTATCTATTATATAGCGCCTTTCCTATCCATCTATCCAGAATGGCACTAGACTGGTGTGTTGTGTCTCCCCGTAGCTCCATTTCATCCTGAGTCAGGGTCTTAGCATGTGAAGTTATTTCTTTGTGCTTCCAGAAGGTTCTGATCATGTGGGCCAAGCAGAGCTCTGTAGTGAACACCTGACTGCACAGCCAGATGAAGATCAAGTACACCTGAGCTGAGCCCGTGTTATTGTAGGGGGCCCATTTAAACGAGGGGCCCGCTGGCACATCACAAATCTTTGCTCGTCTATTGCTGGTTGTTGATGGAGCCTGCTGTGGATCTTTCCAGAACGTTCCTGCAGACGGCTCTTTTGGGTGCCACCATCGGATCCCCTGTATGGCACTCTGGCTCCCTTCCCGTTTAAGACAGCACTCAGCACGTCATCACGCGGTCTCATCTTTGTGTCACAAATGTCTTTCTTTGTCTTCGGCCCGCTGTGTTGTCCTGCGTGCTCAGCATTTTTCCCAGGACCTGACGTGCTAATCCTCCGCGTGTATTAAATCCTCAGGCATCTCGTAGCTGAGCCATTAATTGTATTTGAGCATTAGGAGACTCGGTGTGGCATTGGCGTGCCTGGGCAGTAACCTCGTCTCGGTGACAGAAAAAAAATAAACAGGTTTAAAAATGACGGCAATTATTAAGATGATCATTCATCCAAGGTCACTCACAGCCAGGGGTGTCATTGGGGTTTGCAGGGAGCGCCACCTCAGAGCCCTCCGTCAGTTATGAGGATTACTTGGATTAAAAAAAAAAATTGAAGAACACTGAAGGGGGTCTCACTCTTCAAGTTTCGAGATCGTCTATCCAACATATAAAACCTAAGCACGGCAGAGGGGCTCTGGAGTGACGTGCTCAGTTATCTACAATTAAGTGGTCACCAGAGTACAGGGGCTTGCCACCACTGATCAGGAGTATAAGAAAGATCAGGGGCTCAAGCCCCTGAAGTCCCCCCCGCTCCTGACTGTCCTGCACTTGAGACACAGTGGCAGGTGAAGTGTCTCACTCGGGGGTCACACGGTGTCAGTGGTGGGATTTGAACCAACAGCCTCAAGGTTTGAGGTCCCCAACCTTAACCACGAGGCCACACGCACTCACTAGAGGGGGATTACGTGTGACGTTACGCTGTTGTGTGGAGGAGCTCTGCCCCCTGCTGCGTTATTCCAAGTGGCATTAAGGGCTTCGTCACACGGGTTTATAAGAAAATGTCAAAGAACAATACGACTAATGAGGGGCTGGCTGGCACTGAAAAATACAAACAGGCAGGTGAGTGAGAAGGCTCTAAAAACTAAACTGGGGGGCCTTTGAGGATCTGGCGACCTCTGATGCCATGAAACATCACAGGCCACAGAACGATTGATGATGAGGCTGGTGGGCTTCTCCGCCGTTTTCATTTTCTTGGAACGTTTAGGGGGAGGCCAGCAACGTAAAAGTGGAGGGCCTTTGATAACACAGAGTGCCAGGGGGGCACCCAGTCTTCCCAAATACTCCAGTAAAATACGCAGACTTGTCCTTCTTTGTTCACTCGGTGGGTGGATTAGCTAGTTGGGCATCCCAAGGCGGAGGTCCCAAGGTGATGCCAGTGATTTCGGTTGCCACGTCTTGCACTCGTATTGTGATTGACCGGTGAAGCAGGAGCTTCCATCCTTGCCAGATAAAGAGCTCTGCTTGGCCATCGTCACATTTACCTGCTGGTCCATCCGGCTTCTCAACGTCACCTGGACTGAGAGAGGGGACTGGGTGTGGATGTGTCTCAGCCAATCACATCGGAGTATTTCTAATACTGTACATTCAGTGCCACGCAATACACATTTAGGGTTTACATATACTTGCTGTCTCGCCCCTCGTGTGCCCTCAACATTCCTCGAGTGTCCCTGACTCTCTTGCCTGGCACTTCTTCTGTCTGTCGGTTGTCCCCCCACAAGGCCTCACGCCTTCGTCTCCTTGTCAATACTTTCGGTCTTTGAAGGCAACTCGGATTGCCACTCAGATGTCACTCAGTGAGCTGTTGGCTTTGTTGTCATCATTTTTATAAATAAAAAAAAGAAGAAAAAAAAACTTGGCACAATTTGGAATTGAACTTTGCACCCCTAAGGTGTCATGTCATCATCACTACCATTGAGCCACCACAGGCCAACTGACCAATCAGGACAAAATCAAACTGACCAATCAGGACAAAGCCAAACAGACCAATCAGGACAAAATCAAACTGACCAATCAGGACAAAGCCAAACAGACCAATCAGGACAAAATCAAACTGACCAATCAGGGTAAGGGCAATTGCAAGGCACTACCTCCCCAGGACACTAGAGGGCAGCCTTCCTGGGCAGTTGTGGCACCACTGGGAGTTCGAGTTTGGCACAGCCCTGAGACCGCGTGCACACACACACACACACACACACACACACTCACACAGATGCACACAGTATCATTTAAAGTGTTTTTTATATACCATATGTCAAATGCCAGCACATACTGGACAGCTTAAAGGACTCTAGTGACTGTCATTCCCTGCCGGTCCAGGGGTTGGCGCTGTGTCTTAATGCCTTTTCTCTCCCTCCCTCTAACAACACTGGGGTTCCTTCCTGTGTCCACCTACCTGGACCCGCCTCTTCCTGCCTGAAGGACTTAAACCCGGACGATCTGCCCTCTTGAGTCACACGTGTCAGAGACGGCGCTTTCAAGATTATTTTTGAATTGCTGTTTTTTTTGTTTTCTCTGCAGTTACATTTGCTTCACCACATGGCGCCCCACCCAACTCTATGATCTCTTTTGTCACAATGTGACAATAATAATTTAACTGAGGAGAAGTAGGTGGCCTGGGAAGAGTATTTGTGGATTTGCCATTTTGGCCAGCAGGTGTCAGTGCAGCTCAACAGAAGCTCCTCCTGAGTAAGCAGTTTGACTAAACATGCGAGGCTCCTGACGGATGAATGGGTGGGATGCTCTGCACTTTTATCATTGTGTGGATTCAGAGAAATCCCATCATTTTTCTAACCTGCTTAATGTAGACCTGGGTGATTGGTGGAGGGAATGGGGGGGGCTGGAGCCTATTCTAGTGAGCACAGGGTGTAATACAGGACAGGACTGCCAGTCCATCGAGGACTCCGACAAGTGCCCGGGTTGTTACTTCACTGACCTTTGGACGTTAAGGCGGCTCAGCAAAGGCCTTTGTTATAACTTAGTGATAAAATGATAAGGAATGATTGACTAACGTGAAAGGGGAGGTGCTGCATACAGTAATCAGGTGAGGTCAGGGCAAGTTGGGGGGGCGCAGCACGTCACCACACCCGCCACATGACAAAACAGCTCGGGGTGCTGGTTGGCAACCTGACCCCCCCACCATTCACATTAAACTGCCAGAAACAGTGGGAGACCCTCCAGATTTATAGGGCAGAGGGCACTTGCTGGTGGTGATTGGCAGGTGGCCCTGCCTTTTGGGGGGACCAGCCACAAAACACATGGCACATAACAAAAGCAATTAATTTACATCGGCAAAGGTCAGGTTAGGCTTTAATGAAACCAAAAGCAAATGTTGTATAACAGAGACATATGCATTGCATTTGTCAGTCCAACAGATGGCGCATCACAAGCATTTGTTGTAATCCATCCATCCATTTTCCAACCCGCTGAATCCGAACACAGGGTCACGGGGGTCTGCTGGAGCCAATCCCAGCCAACACAGGGCACAAGGCAGGAACCAATCCCGGGCAGGGTGCCAACCCACCGCAGGATACACACAAACACACCCACACACCAAGCACACACCAGGGCCAATTTAGAATCACCAATCCACCTAACCTGCATGTCTTTGGACTGTGGAAGGAAACCGGAGCGCCCGGAGGAAACCCAAGCAGACACAGGGAGAACATGCAAACTCCACGCAGGGAGGACCCGGGAAGCGAACCACAGGTCCCCAGGTCTCCCAACTGCGAGGCAGCAGTGCTACCCACCAATGTAATGCATTTTATAAATACAAATGTTTGTGATGTGCCACCTGTTGGAATCTGTATTTTATAACTACATGACTGAAAATACATTACAATAGACAGTGCACTACAAACATTATTGCTGAGGTCTACGTTGATTACTTCGATTTAAACCTGTTTTAAGTGAGTAGCACAGATAGATAGATAGATAGATAGATAGATAGATAGATAGATAGATAGATAGATAGATAGATAGATAGATAGATAGATAGATAGATAGATAGATAGATAGATAGATAGATAGATAGATAGATAGATAGATAGATACTTTATTAATCCCAATGGGAAATTCACAATGCGCTCGAAGTTGAGTACTTGAATAGGCGAGTCTCTGCGTGTAAAAATCCATGCCCACATTGTAAACGTAAGTGTGTCCAGGGAACAAATCCACATAAAATAAAGTGATAGGAGTGATCAATAAATAAAAATAGATAAATAAAAGTAGAAAAGTACACATACACATACAGTCATACATGGAGCTGCTGAAAAGGCTGCCACTCTCGGCGGCGCCGGGTGTACAATCATTTTAGTAAATTTACTATATAAAATTTCATTTTATAGTAAAGGGACAAGTGTGTGTTTATTTTTGGGTCTGTTAGGGTTTCACATTTTTGTCTTTCCAACAGATGGCGCATTACAAACATTAACACTGCTTTTATGAAACCAACACCAAATGTCATATAACAGAGATGTATGCATTGCATTTGTCATTCCAACAGATAGTGCATCACAAGAATTGTTGTAATGCATTTTATAAATGCAAATGTTTGTGATGCGCCATCTGTTGGAATCACAAATGTCATGTATTTTACGTTGTTATCCAGCGTTGGATCTTTGATGCCAGTTCTTTGCCTTTTTTTATCTCTTTTCTGCATGAAACTTTAAGAATAATTTCTTTTCTTAGCCATCACTATCTATGGTAATAAACAGATGGAAAAAAAACATCATTTTTGGGTGGAGTATTCCTTTAAAGGAGGGGTAGGCGTCTAGGATTGCTGAGACCACTGGAGGGAGCTATGCAAGAGACCACCCAAGGGCACATACCTGACCATAGATGCTACACCTAGTGGTGGCCATAAACCCTTTCAACTTGGAGGCAGGAGGAACGCGGGACAAAATGTCAACAGGCAGACAGAGACAACGCCATAGGGAGGTGAGAAAGGAGGGAGTTTGGGGTTATAGTTATACTGCATATGTGTTGTTGGGACCCCCAGACATAAAGGGGCTCAGGATGTGCTGCACGTTCATTGGACATGCAAGTAAGAATTCCGCTGCTCTCTGCACACCTGACAATATGAATACTGCAATCCCGGACAACTACAAGAAGATCTGCTAGTCAAATGCGGGGAGGCCACCGTGCTGTTGTTTCTCCTGTGTTGTCATTTTGCGAGGTGGAATGTGGCTGCTGCTGCTGCTGATGATGATGACACTCGGCTCTCCTTGGACTTCACTCTGCAGGAAGTGTGCTGGAGGGGCCGACGCTCTGGAGTCTTCTGATTTAATCCTAGCCGAAGTCTCACTGCAAGTCGCTCCACAAGCGCGTGTTTCAGTTGTGAAAATGATATGTGAGCAATTGGATCATCTACTGAATTTGCAAGACTCCAGCCCAGTCTATAATCATTCTGGTTCTACAGTTTGTATCCAGCAGGGGGCGCTCGCTCCCTGGGAATAAGTTCTTTCGTAATTGCGGTGTGTTGTTTAACTCGAATCTCTATAGCTATAACATAAAAGGCGACACTCCTCCCTAATGATATGACGGTACGAAATCACACTGGAGGAATAACTTTGCTTTGTTTAATGTCGGCTTACATTGCTTATGATACAAAGATGAATGAAGTCTGTCGGTGTCGTCGGTGCAGTGGAAGGCATTTTCGGGATCCGTCCATCGGCTTCAAAGGTGTGCCAGGCAATGTGCCAAGGCTTTATCGCCTTTCTTCACGTGCAGGACACACTTCGGCAGCGGTTCTTAGACGAAGATGCAATTCCATGCTGACTTAGCAGATATAAACAGCACACAGGAACAGCAGCTCACGCTGTCCACTTGTTTCAATCGGTCTTATGTCACACTGCTTGCCTAGCAGTTCTAGGTGGTGAACCCCTGTGCATAATCTGGATACGTGTCAGCTGTGCATGTGAGCAGAAAAAAGCACATTTCTATGATAAGAGTTGCACTGAGCACAGTGACATATTAAACGTATGCTTACACGGTCCCTTTACAACTGACCCAAACGCTCATTTTTCTAACCCACTGATCCGAGTCAGGGTCACTGGGCCAGTCCTGGATGAAGTGCCAGTCAGTCACTGGGAGCCCTTCGCCTCTTAGCAGTGGTAGAGGAGTGTTGTAATGAGCACTGTGGCCAGTAGGGGTCAGTGCCGCTCTGTTAACATACTGCTGGGGAATCCGTGACACTGGCGGCGTGCCGTTGGAAAAGGGGCACGGGAAGGACGTCAGTCAGGACGATTGAACGGGCTATTTGGAAAGTTTTCAAGGCGAGATAAAATGGAAGGCTATTCTTGTGTACAACAGATGAGCTCCATTTTTTAATTTTTTTGTGTGTGTGTTTTTATTAAAATAAGACACTGCAAAGGCTATGGAGGTAGACGACAAGTAACCCTTACGGCCGAAAACAGAAACCTTAAAACCTAAAATGACTTCAAACCAGCAGCTCCGACATATCGGGCTGTGAAATCAACTGAAAAACAGTTTTAAAAAAAGGAAGTCAAGTTTAATAAATCTACTTCAGTTGGTCTACTGGGCACTAAGATAGGACGCCATAAACAGACAGACAGATAGATGCACTATATAATAGATATATATAAAAGACACTATAAAATAGAAAGAAAGACACTATATAATAGATATGAAAGGCACTATATAATAGATATATATAAAAGGCACTATACAATAGATAGAAAGAGAAAGACACTATATAATAGATATGAAAAGCACTATATAATAGATGATACAGTATTTCTATTGCATTTCTATTATATTGTATTGAAGATGACTTGTGTTCTGTTCTGTGTATTGACACCCTTTTTATTTTTGACACCCACCCTACCTGGTAAGGGGTCTCTCATTGAATTCCCTTTCCCAAAGTTCCTTCCATTTTTTTTTCTGTACAAGGGTTTTTTTGGGAGTTTTTCCTTGTCTTCTTAGCTTGGCTGATCTGGTTTGTTCAGTTAGATTTGATCACATGGGATGTTATTTTCTTCAAATAAATAAATAAAACCAAATTAATGTGTTTGAACTTAGACAGCATAGCCCTCCATAACGTGGTGGAGTGGTTTACGTGATCGATGATCCCCTGAGCGACGCCGTCGGGAGTCGTGTGCTCCTGATAGGCCCACCCATGGCGGCAAGGTCAGAGGTGAGGTCCTGGCTAACACTGACTCACCCACCCACACCCCATCTCACCAAGGGTCCATCCAAAGTGGCGCAACTTCTTGCCGTCCCTTGTCATCCTCCACTTAACTTGGTGGTGTGATTCAGGATTGTGCCCCCTCACTACCGCCGATACCAACTACCCCTTTGCTCAGACTCTTCCTTCCATCTATCTTCCTCTTTCTTTCTCCTGCATCAAAGTCCTACAGCGATGGGCAAAAGACAAAGACAACTACCCCTGGGTGATGGCGTCTGTTCTTAAAATGGCAGCATGGGTGTGATGCCCATTCATAGGCACACCCAGGGCAAGTGACCAGGTGCCTATTTCAGTGTAGCTGACCAAGAAAGTGAAAGAGCCGTAAAGCACACCTCCGGTTTTTTTTGTTGGCACAGTGCCATGCTGTGCCAGGGTGCTGTTATCCTGAGCTCCTTCAGGGTATCGCCGGTGACTCATAGCGCTGGAGTCTCTCCATGCTGTAAATGCACTGCTGTTGGCAGAAGCTGCCTGAAAGATTTTTTCCTTGAGAGCTGCTTCTTGCGGTAGAGGGCTGGACGGCACATGGCAGGATAATGCCCGTGGCCAGCCAGAGAAAGGCAGACGCCCATTTCAACTGCTGTTAATGAAATGGAATTGGGTCTCCAGAGAATACCGAAGATCCACACCTCGCTCCCAAATTATATTTTTGTTTATGTTGTTGCCAAAGTCAGCAGCGCGTTGAGGGCTGCAAGGCATTGGGATGAGGCGACTTTTGATGGGCATGTAGCAAACGGTCTAATGTGGAGATCTAAGACGATGCCCTGAGGGAGCAGAAAATGAGTGAGGAAGGTGATGAGCAGGCAGGGAAGCGACGTGGAGCAGTTTACATAAAACAAATTTGATTGTTTGGTGTGCTTTATTAATATATCAGAATGCAGGGTCAGCCATTAAAGGCACAATAGAGTAGGCAGTAACAGGATTTGAACTGGCAACATTCCAGATACCAGCGCAGATTTTCCAGTCAAGCTCTTTAACTGGTGCAGACCAGTCCAGAATAAAGGCCAGCGTGCACCTCAGTGTATGGTGGGTTCCGAAAGTCTTCACTATGTGCATATTGCATTGTTTTGGAGATGTCATTCTAAGTGAATAAATTTGCCATTGGTGCCCATCAATCTACACTCTAACCCAAAACTGCAAAGTGAAAATGCTTTCTGAAAGGTGTATAAATGTATTAAACGTCAAAAACTGAAACCTCTCATTCATCAAAGTATTCAGATCCTTAATTCAGAACTTCAAAGAAGCCCCCTTGGCAGCAATTCCAGTTTGCACTTTGCAGTCTTCTTGTGCGAGTCTCTACAAGCTTTGCACACCTGGATTTGGGCACTTTGCCCCATTCTCCCTGGCAGATCCTCTCAAGCTCCAGTAAACTGCCACCTTCAGGTCTCTCCACAGATGTTCTATGGAAATGAAGTCTGGGCTTTGGCAGTGCCACCCCAGCTCCTGCTTGCCTGTGTGCTTTGGGCCATCATCATGCTGATTAAGTGAATGTTACTCTAGTCTGAGTTGGCATGCACTGTGGAGCATGGATGTCCCCCCCCCCCCCCCCAAGGACCTCTATATATTTGGCTGCATTCACCCTTCCCTTTAATTTTGACCAGTCTCCCTGTTCCTGCACCCCCCTAGAGTGATGCTGCCACCACTATACTTCACTATGGCCGTGCTGTTAGAAGCAGCGCCTGGTCCTCGCCAGACATAGTGCTTGGAGTTCTGCGCAAAGACTTCAGTTTTTGTCTCCTCATGCTCTCCGAGTCCTTTAAATGCCATTTGGCCAACTTTTACTTACGAGTGGCCTCCATCTTAGCGACTTTACCCTCAATGCCTGATTGAAGTGCTGCGGAGATGGTCGTCCATCTGACAGGTCCTCCCTACATTATCTTAGTAGTGGACGTCTGAAGCTCTTTTAAAAAGTGACCGTTGGATTCTTGGTCACCTCCCTGGCTCAGTTACTCAGTTTTTGGTCGGACAGTAAACTCCAGGAAGAGTTCCAGTCGGGAGCGGCCGGGCATCCTTCAACAAGCGAGGTGACAACGTCGACCCGCTTGGCCCATTATTCATTATAATTTCCTTAAAATTTGTGATGTGTACACGGCTCGCTACTCGCTATGAGCCTATGATATCTAAGCTGTTGCAAACTTAATCTGTACACGGTTGCTTAGACACAACTTAGACGACATGGGTAGAAATAAAATTTAATGAAAAATAAAACTTTAGTAACACGGCTTACATGTTATTAGAGTACATGTCAAATGTCAGTGTCATGTCCAAGTGCCAGTACCCTAGTAGGTGTTAGTGCCTTTGAAGCCTTTCTGCCAGTTTCTTTATCTTTCAATCTCGTTCTTTCTGAGCCCCACCTTTTCTCCTCGTCTGTTTTGCTTCATCCACATTTGGCAACAGACGCTGAATGGCTGAAATGAACGACAATGATACGAGGTGAAGCGAAGACGAGGTCATGAGTGGGTGTTAATAGAATTTTACTTAATTCAATGACAAATAATTACCCATACAGGCGGTTAGGCGGCCGAAAGCAAGGTAAGTGATTACAGGTATGAAACAATTACTTTCAACTCGATAATCAAACTGCTCATTTACAATGGAATAAATGATAACCGAGGTTATAATGAAAACCTCACTTGATCGAAATGTTCCATTAACTTAACGATAAACTAGAAATGAAAAAATCCTATCCTGTGCTTTATACCTTTATTCCATCATACTAATAGTCGCAGCTGAAAACCACTAATTGTCACTCAGAGAGCAATAAAATGCATAACACATAATCTAAACTAATTATTACTACCGAAGAATTTAAATACTAGATATGAGATAAAATAAACTGCAATAACGTACAGCGGGTATAGAAAAGAATCCCCCCCTTCAAAATATTCCCATTTTTTTTGCTTTACAGCCTTAAATGTAAACACACAAACTAATATTTCTTTCCAGCTTTACTTACTCAATGAAATCTTTAACATCCAAGTGAAAGATATCACAGCTACAGTTCAGAAGAATTTAAAAAAATAAAAAACAAGAAATCCTGAGATGAATAAAGGACCCCCCCCCCACCCAAACTCATTCAGGTGTCAGTGCCCACCATTTCCATTGCAGTTACTGTCTTCCTTCCACCTGTGATCAGTTGTAATGAGTGTGATTAGTGAAGCTGTTCCTGGTCCATTCATTCCCTTCCTTGGTAGTGTAACTGACAGCAAACACCTGACTGTCGGTGGCAGGTCACTTTGAAAAGATCTCAGGGACAGAGTTGTGGACAGACATAAGGCAGGAGATGGAGACCAAAACATCTCAAAGGCTTTATCAATCCCAAGGAGCCTAGTAAAGTCCATCATAAAGAAGTGTTTGGTAGGACTAGGACCCTCCAAACTGGATGGAAGAGCAAGGAGGAAACTGGTAAGAGAGCCTACCGAGAGGCCAATGGCCACTTTGAAGGAGTTACAGGACTTTATGTCAAAGAGTGGTCATTAATGGTGTGCATGTGACAACAATTTCAAAAGCACTCCACAATTGTGGCTTTTTCAGGAGGGTCACAAGGAACAAGCCACTTGTCAAGAAAGGCCACATTAAGACTCGTCTGAGTTTTGCCAGAATGCACCTTGAAGATTCTGATGCCAAGTGGAAAAAGATCTTCTGGTCAGATGAGACCAAAATCAAACTCTTCAGCCTCAATGCCAAACGGTCTACCAATGCAGCTCACCATCCACAACACACCATACCGACAGTAAAGCATGGAGGAGGCAGCATCCTGTTGTAGGGGGGCCTGGGGCTCTTGTTAGGGTAGAAGAAAAAATGGATGGGGCAAAAATACCATCAGATTCTTGAGGAAAACCTGCTAACATCTGCCAGAAAGTTGTAGATGGGCAGAATGTCCACATTTCAACACGACAACGACCCAAAGCACACAGCAAAATTGAGCACACAGCGGCTGAAGGAGAAAAAAGTGAATGTCCTGGTGTGGCCAGTCAGAGCCCAGACCTCAATCACAGTGAAAATCTGTGGAAAGATCTGAAGATAGCAGACCAGCAACGCTCACCGTCTAATTTGAGTGAACTGTAAAGAAGAGTGGGGAGGCAAATATTACACAATCTAGGTGTGCAAAGCTGATAGAGAACAATCACTCAAGGCTGTCATTAAAGCAAAAGGGGGGTCAACAAAATGACATGGGGGGGGGGTGATCCTTTATTAATCTCAGTAGGTCTTGTTTTTTAATTTTTTATAATTCTTCAGAACTGTAGCTTTGATATCTTAAACTTGGATGTTAGAGGTGGCATTGACTAAGTAAAGCTGGGAAGAAATATTTTTTGTGTTTTCATTTAAGGCTTTAAAGCAAAAAAATGGGAATATTTCGAGGGGGGGGTCTTTTCTATACCCACTGTATATGCTAACCAAAATGTAGCAGTTATCGAAACAGAAATCGACAAAAGGCAGTTTTGACAAAATTTTTTTGCTGCAACATTGTGTACTGACAACTAAAACAGCTTGATGACATAATACGGTATATTATATAGAACCATAGAAATCACAGTACCGGGCAGATAATGTTTAGTAGTTTCAAAAATTTATTTTAATGTCTAACAGTAACCAGTACATAAGATTTATTTCATGAAACGGCCGGCCCATGACCAGACAAGAGTTCACGGCCCACTGGGCACTGCCCAAATGCCCTAATGGAAAGTCCGCCCCTGGTCCCAAATGTCTTCAGTTTCACAGAAGGACAAAAATCTGGTCACTAATGAAGAAGATGGTTAGAATGAAAACCTGTAGCCATTGCGGCCCTCCAGGACTGGAGTTTGACACCCAAAAAAACAAAAAAAGAAGGGAAAAAAAATGGAAGAAATCTTGGGAAGGACAATTCAAAGAGAGCCCCCCCCCCTCCAAGCAGGGTGGGCACACAATGGGGGTCAAAAAATGGGGTACCAACAACACACAAAACAAGTAAGCCTCATCACAGAGCTCTACTGTAAGAGTCCCACTGTGCAAGAGGGATGAAAGGGGCTCTAGAAGTGGTATCAATGACACGGTCGGACAGATTGGACAGGGCTCTATAGTATTTATAAAAGTTGTGAAATGTGTCATAAACAGCTATGCAGTCGACTACCTAATAAATATAAAAGGCACAATACATGAAATATAGTAGGTACTGCATGATAGATATCAATGAAACTGTCGCTATAATAGATAAAAAATAGGGGCAGGGGGGCAGCACGGTGGCGCAGTAGTACCGCTGTTGCCTCACAATAATGAGACCCGTCTGAGTTTGCTTCCCGGGTCCTCCCTGCGTGGAGTTTGCATGTTCTCCCCATGTCTGAGTGGGTTTCCTCCCACAGTCCAAAGACATGCAGGTTAGGTGTATTGGCGATCCTAAATTGTCCCTAGTGTGTGTGTGTGTGTGTGTGCCCTGTGGTGGGCTGGCACCCTTCCTGGGATTTGTTCCTGCCTTGCGCCCTGTGTTGGCTGGGATTGGCTCCAGCAGACCCCCGTGACCCTGTGTTAGGATGTAGCGGGTTGGACACTGACTGACTGACTGACTGACTAATAGGGGCAGAATGGTGGGAGGCACAGCAGTAGTTCTGCTGCTTCGCAGCAAGGAGACCAGGGTTCACATCCCGGGTCTTCTCTGCATGGAGTTTGTATGTCCTCTCCATGTCTGCATTGGTTTCTTCAAACAGTCCAAAGACATGCAGGTCAGGTGAACACCAGGTGATCCTAAATTAGCCTTAGTGTGTGCTTGGTATGTGTGTGTGCCCTGCAAAGGACTGGTACCCTGTCCAGGGTTTGTTTCCTGCCTTGCACCCTATGCTGGCTGGGATAGGCGACCCCGTTCAGGACAAAGCGGATTAGAAAATGAGTAACTGTATGATAGGAATGAACAGTGTGAGAGATTGCCGGCAGTGTATCCCGGCCAATACCCCAAAGCCGCTAGGTGGAGTCCTCC